>NC_091940.1:39055525-39355525 GCF_041260155.1 Ptychodera flava
CCTTGGTTTCTGCATTGGACTCTTGTGGTGCATACTCAGCCGACACAAATATGCACATCCTTAAAATTGGCCACGGACAACAGAAAATACTTAAAATAAATCATGGACAGCGACTACACGATGGTAACTTGTACTGCTGTATGACTAGATGTTACCGGATAATTCCAAGCTTCAGTAAATAATAAAAAGCCCTGGCCCATTCATACTTTCTAAGAAAGGTGTTAAATTGTGATGGCTCTACAAATGGATTACTTGATTTTTTTACACAGAAAGGTGTGAAACTCAGGTGGTACTAGGAATATTACCGAGAAGTAGTACTTCTACACTACTGCCGTGTGTTGAGTACTGAGCAAATAACTGTCCTCATACAAATTTGCAAAGATTTCGAGCTGCCAACACGATTTGAACTAATTTTGGATAATTAGATGATGAAGTAATGTATGTTTAATCTGCAAATGATTTCATCTGCTTTCCCATTTTCATTACATACTTGTATGAGTAATTTGTAACATTGCAATATTCAGCTATAGGGCACCTAACACGTTTGAGAAATTTGAAAATATGAAAATCCAATAATCCCAAATTAGTTCCAGTCGTGTTAGTTACAAATGTGTCTGCCAGACTTTGAAAAAATCTCGCGGAAACTTCCCAGCCTACGCGTACATGCAATTTTGAGTATGCTTTGCTATACTAAGATCAATTTTTGCTCTCCAAAATCATGATTACACGTGTTTATTCTGTTTCTCAAAACATACAGATGCAGACGGTTCCCTCGATCTAACGAAAGACTATGACTCACAGTACTTACATAAATAGATCTGATGTCCCTCCTTTGACGGGCATACATTTTGCAAACAAGATCAACTCTAATTTCAGGTCACATTTTCCATATCTAAATTGATCATTAACAGGTAACATTATACAGAATGATTTAATCGGAGATGGATTCGGAATACGGTTACTTACCCTGTAGTTTGTCGACGACGTGTAATTTCCTGTCAATTACTTCCTTTATGGACCGTAAAAGCTTTGTACGTAATTTGGCTATCTCTCCTTTCTCACTACTAAAAGACAAGTCCCCTTGCAGTAATTTAGCATTCTCTACAAATGCTTTATATCTATGTCCATCGCAGATCAATTGGCTAATCTTATCTCTCCATTTTTCAACAGACTCAGTATCTTTGTCATTTGTTCCGAGGTCTTCGACTATAACTGTTCCATAGTGACGTACCATATGGCTTTTAATAAACTCGGAAAAACTAGACTGGTCAGTGCTCAAAGTCGGTACAGCAGTTACACTTGAGAGGAAACTAATAATACCGAACGGATCAAGTTTACGAGCGATTACATGTAAATGACATTGTTGAAAATACCTGGATATGCTTCCAAAAATATCATTCGGGAAAGTGTATATACGAATGAAAAGGTAACGAGAGCCAGCAATATATCTTAACTGTTCCTCGCATTGAGATGCAATATTTTTAGGCAGCCCACTTACTTTCCATTTAATAAATTTGCAGTGTTTAAAATAATCAGCAATTTTACCTATTGCGAGAGCAACAATGGATAATCTCTCTGAACATTCATGAACCGTTTTGGAAGTGAAATCAAAGGTTAAAATTTCGATTACACCACTAGGAAAGGGAAAACTGATATTTGAAACTACGTTTTTAATCCAAGGAATAACTTGCAAATGTTCCCTTGGTCGCAAGGCGCGAAATTTATTGTAAAAGTGCTGATATATTCTCGGTCCCATAGAGATGACAAATTCTGAATTATCAGCGTGTTTTAAGATATCGTGTTCGATCTTTTCAACGTCAGCACTATCCATGTCAGTGTCTTCTGGAATGAATGCAAGAATCGGTACCAGACTTGCATTGGGGAATACGTATTCTTTTATGCTACGTGCTGCATTTACATAACTATCAGTTCGGCCGTCATGCATACAAGCAACAATTATTAAAACATTTGTGTACTTATTCAGACTGGGGAAAAAGTGTCTGTGCATTAACAGCTGTTCAGTATCTGTATGATTCATTGAATCACGTTCGTCTGGAACGATTATGTAACATTATATTTCTTTGCGTCCGCTTTCTCATCATCAGAGGAATTAAATACTGTAACATAAACGCTATATCCTTCTCTTGCCAGCAGTATTGATAAATCTCTCTGAAAGATGGTCCACAGAAAGTCTGACGAACGAGACCACCACTCCGTACCTACAAACAGGATGCCAGGCCCTAATAATGCAGATGTTAGGATAAAAACATGATAGCACAATATGACAATGTCATAAGCAGATGTGAAAGAAATACATGATCAACTTCCATTATCAAGACTGATATAAGAACAAATTAATTGAATAATAGTGACCTTAAATGTGATGTGCATCTCCTGCAATCAAACCTGAATTAGGTTGTGTGAAAATATTTAGTTCCGATTACATCTCTGCGCTTGTATTTCTTTGGAGCTTCAAGCAAGATTAATGGAAATTCCCGATCTGACAGTGCTATGCTGACTAAATTTACTTCTTCTTAAGTCATATCTGTGGGTCTTACATGGCAGAATCAAATAAAAAGGTTAACAAAATATTCAAGAAGTGGTATAGCCACAAACTCGTAACATCACACTCGCAATACGAAAAACACAGACGGCTAGTAATTGCGATACTGACTAATAAACTTAAGATATAGAAAATTTCAACTTTCCTTATCGCCTTCAACTTTTCTGGTCGCTTTGTATTAGTACTTATTTAAACTATAGCTTCGTGCACAATATTACAATTGGTGTAGCCTAAACTTGAGTACGTCAAGATCGCCGTACGGATAAGAGACACACTTAGAGATTGTGGCACGTCGTAATAAATGCACTTTGTAATAAATGTATTTTCCTTTTCTTCGAATCACTTTCACAATTTACGACTGCTTAGTTTTCATGTCTGGTAAAGCACAGTGGGGTCGGAAATTTGGGTTAGCTGACCAGATTGTCGGAAAGGAGGGAGCGTAAGCGAGTGAAGTTCCAACAGTTTGGTCCTGGCTCGTATTGTGCTCCATCCGACACAAAATCACGTCAATGAAAACCAACACACATTTAAGGGCTAGTGTTAGTTAGTTCATGTGATTGCAGCAATTATTCTATTTTATTCGAGGTAAGATTTCACGTATCCGACATTAATTATTTTGTTATCAGAACAAACGGACCCCGAAAGCAACGGCAATATTCACCACTTCAAAGTCCCTGTAGCTGTAACTCTTGAAATTTGTCGACCTGAGAAGGGCTTTCTATTTTTCTCTGTTTTTCTTTAGATTCTACAGATTTAAAGGATATAGTCTTTTACCACTGAAAAATTGGACAAATTTAAATTTTGACCGTTATTTTGATTTCCCGTCATTTTTAAAACTTGTTAGTATCACAAAGAAACGTAGCATATGGTGTTCCAGTGGAAAACATTCAGCACTATGCATTATAATGGACTACTCTGTTGTATCTGTGAAGATTCAAATGCATATATGCACTATGTACTATGTTTTCGCTTTATTTGCATGAGGGCGCCATTTTATGGTTTGGCAAACATTTATTATTTATCTTCCTCAAAATTGCACATGTAGTTCCAGTGGACAGTTTATTCTACCTGTATAAACCCCCCGTAATGAATACATTTCCAAAAACATGTTTTAGTTTGGAAGTTAAATCACAACAATAATGCTCAAAGATACAGCTATCGGGCCTTTAATGTATGTTGCCAAAAAACGGCACACTATTATTTAAGAGAAGTCAAAGCAAATATAAATGGGTATGACGGCCGCGTAAGAAACTTTTTATGCTTTCATTGGCATTACTTTTTGACTACACCGACCATAAATCACATCCGTAATGTTTGCGCGGACAGTATCAGAACCTCGCACATGCTTGGCTCTCTTTCATGCTACCTTTGCCCTATGGGGATAAGCTTAACTTTGAAAAAAGGGTCACGACTGTTGTCATTAGGGTATTTTCAACACACATTCAACATGTAAGTCGCACACACTTCAGGCTTGGACCTCACACCCATGCTTCACAATACATTATTTTTCTAGGCAACTCATTCTCAATAATTGACTGCAATTTTTCTGGCCTTCCCATCTTTTATCTTTTACCTCCAGCATGGCAAAACATGCAGTGTTGACCTTTATTATTTATTTCTTCAAGTCACGCCGGATGAATAAATTGTAGAGTAGAGTCGAAATACTGATATTTTGTACAAGATACACAATTGTTAGTCTGTTAGTGCGACATAAGTCGCTATGAACCCTAACACGTGTCACAACCAAACAATGATCCTTATTAGGATAGATAAATATTTAGTACGTGCATTACTCTGTCTTCGGTGCACAGTGGATGTACACTATGTGACTCTATTTAGTATAATAGGGAGAACCGACAGATGATACTTAAGAAGCTACGCGACCTGGCGCAGTTTAATAGCGGATATAGAACTAGATTGTGTATCTCCGCCTTTCCTTTTATCAACAAATGAATACACAAACAGTCAGAATTCTCATTTATTTAATACAGAAACAGTTGGCTTGGCTAGATATTCCTTCACGGCATAGCTACCCTCATTCACGAAACACCCCAATAAACACACTAGCGTAACTTTAAAATACAATAAATGATATGAAAGTAAACAGTAACAAACTTGTACAAGAAACTCGACAATGAAAAAAACAATAAAAATAGATGAAAATAAAACAAAGGCCATAAATTGAATGAAAAAACTGAAAATTACTAAATCAATATAAGTTATATGAAAAGTAAAGTGTAAAAATCCACTGCAGAGCATCATAACTTGAAACCTTACAACGATTACATGCATTGATTTGAGTGCAAGTCAGAGCATTGATTTGAATAGGAGCACCCATGGAGTTACCGGGCCATGTGAAAGATGTACGGACAGGTTTCCATCGTTACAGGTCAGGTAAAGGCCTTCGAAGTCAGGTAGGTGCTTAACACAGGATGTATAATATTCATGCGTGAACTGCTATTTTGATTTTCGTTAAAATCTATTTGATGTTGGTCGATGATGGTAAAAATTGTTAATGTATATATATATATATATATATATATATATATATATATATATATATATATATATATTATATATATATATATATATATTAACAATTTACAGATGTCCTCGTGGGGAATGACAGCCGTCGATGCTAAAGCAGAGCGTTTTAAATGATAATACAAATCACTTCAAGTACAAAGTGATGATATCTGTTACTAAAGTTTCATGCATCCTGCAATCTTCAGACAGATGAAGTGAAAGGATTCTTAGTCCTGCACTGTCTTTTATATCTTTGGGACGCACTTTTCTATATTTTACGTTTTACTTTAATGCTGTGTTGTTGTGACCTTTGTATTTATCAAAATGCCTCTATCGCTGGATATTGTTGAGATGCGTTTGCGTATTGCGTCAGCTATGTGTTTAAATATAGTTGCCGATACAGCGGGTACATAGATAAAATTGAACATGTCAAGAGCAACAGCCAGCGAGGAGAAACAATAACAGGAAGCGTCACGTCACGTGGTTCAACCTCCTTTAAGCAAGAACGTGGAAACTAATATCGTCAAGAAATTTCTTGTTGACAAATACTTTCCATAGAGGTCTAAACTTCACGAGATCTACGATAGAAATAAGATTTAAGTGAGTTACAGCCGTATGAAGAACATGGCAAGTATAATCAAATCGCATAATAAGAGGGTAATCACCGGAGATCAGAGTAAGAATCAACCAGCTGATTGTAATTGCCGGGACAAGTCTACATGCCCCTTGAAGGGTAACTGCCAGGTCAAAGGCGTGGTTTACAAGGCCAAAGTATCAAAGGAGGACAACGGGGGGAAGGTTTACATCTGCCTCACTGATAACATCTTCAAGACGCGCTTCACTAACTATATACAATCGTTCCGTAACGAGCAATATAAAAAAAGTACAGAAATGTCAAAATTTATATGGAACTAAAAAAGTAAGGACCAAGTCTTTGACATTTCGTGGTCAATTATTGACAAAGTATCGAGCTATTCTAACATATAAGTAAGCGATGAAATCTTTGTATCAGAAAAGCTGCACATTATCAATGCTGAGAAATCTACGCTGTTAAACAAACGCTCTGGGTCGGTTTCAAAATGTCGCCAGCAAAAAATTATTATCAGATTTTAACACCACCTAAAAATAGAAAAGTACTTCCCAGAGATACAAAAGAGTGTTTGGGGCTAAGAATCCTTTCACTTTATCTGTCCAATGATTGCAGGATGAGCATATCAATAAATTCTAGAGTGTTCTTAAATACTCTAGATAGAATCACTGCATAAAAACACTGACAAATAGAAAGACAGACTGGCTACGGGTATTTTTCAAGGTGTGAAGTGGTTACGTAAGCCCTCCATGTATGCCTCGCCTCAGGTAGCTCTCGTCTCTCTTTTTCCGAAGAGTTCCGACCATGCACTCTTCGGTAGTTTGCTGATTTTTGCCAACTTTTAAGCTATAGTATGTTCGGCAAAATTTGTGTTGTTGTTGTCGTATGGCGCTGAGCGGAATTGGCGTGCTGGCGAAAACGGGAAAGTTTTGAGCCTCGGGAAAGTGAGTTTTACCATTTTAAAAATTCCTCTCACATTTTTATGAATTTATAATGAGTATGTTTGAACCAAAATTGTAAAAGCTCAAAAATACATACTGCTTTTCAACAAAAATATCACGTACATTGTCGCTCCCGATATATGTACAAAATACCAAAGTAATAACTCTCTCAACTATAGAAATATTGCAGATTAAGAAAAATTAAATGTTTTTCTTATTTTTTTATCAACATCTACAAGCATGCATTCTATTATAGGTAGCCGTCTAAGCATTCAACGTTTTGAAGCTGATCACATTTAGTGCGGAAATTATTAAGTTATAACCTCCAAAAACTTTCTCTTGGCGTCCTAGTGTACCTTGGCCCATGGAAGTGATAAAAATATAACAAACAGCTTGTATACACGCACCCAGGGTAAATACATTCCATCAATTTGATGTATTTCTTGTCCTCTTTCCAATTATGTGATAATTTTAAGACAATCAACCCACAGAGCAGTTTATATGCATTGACGAATATTTTATCTTTTACAGGCACATAGCAAACTTTTCTTGATTTCTCATGAACAATATTTGACATAGACTGAAAGACATAACATGAAACCAATGTTTGCATTTTGCCCATACACCGGATACATGGAGAAATTTCAACATTAACAGAGAAACCCTACAGGGAAAAGTAAACATTGTTTTCTTCCATGGCCAGATGGCAAGAAGTGACTATTTACAACCTTGATACTCTTCAACATTGAAAAAATTATGGACTGTATTTGTTGGAGAACCAACCAGCTAAAATCACCTTTACCTTTGCTTTCTAATAGCTTTTTACTGCATTTCAACTCAAAATAGTTTACCTAATAACTAAATCACCACATTATGTACTCTAGGTTCCTGTAGGTATAAAATCGGCAAAATTAAGAAAATCTCTTCTCAAAATTTATTAATTTTGTTCATATCAACACAATCTGAATAAGTTATGGTACTACCACTCACTGAAACCTTCATGCTAAATTTCAAACCAGCATTGGAAGTGGTTGTTATAAAGATATTTTTTACACAACAAAGAAAAAAAAATATTGCAATTGTTCATCTCATTCTGACATGGTAATATATGTATGAAAACATTTGTTAGGGATTTACAAACCAAATTTCAAATCAATACTGTACAGCAGACTATTTCTGTAATTTTTTTCTGTCAACAATTAGGAAATAACTTTACTAAAACATAAAATTGAAGATATTTCTCTGAAAATTTAAAATTAGCGGCCTAGCAGCTGCAAATGCTTTTTTGTGTTATGTAGGCCCAGTGAATAACTTTTGTGACACATGTGCTGCTGAATGAGGAAATCATTGATAGCCCACTTCAGGTCGGCCTGATTAAAATGGCCAAAAAACCCTGCAAAAATACATACGGTAATTAAAATTTTTACCATAATTTAACATATTTAATTGAAATCATCTGCAGGAACATCTATTAGACAAAAAGTTTTTGAGAAACAAATGTATTGACCCAAAATGGGAAAATTGCCCCCAAAATACAAAATTGCCTATTTCAATCTAATTTCAATGTATCATATGAAGATTAACCCTAGAAACCTGTATACCAAATATAAAAGCTATCAGACAATTAAATTTGTGAGAAAAAAAATTTTTAACCAAAAATAAAAAAATTATCTCAAAAATACAAAATTGCAGATTTCATCAGAATTTGAATACATCCGATTTTGATCAACCCTAGGAACCTGTATACCAAATATCAAAGCTATCAGATCAATTGTTTTTGGATAAATAACAATTTGACCAAAAATTTGGAAAATTGTCCAAAAATTTATAAATATTAAAATTTCAATTAAATTTGTATAAAAACCAGATATGAACTGAATATGCTCACGTGTTTTACAACAGGTTCATTAATAGTAGTACGCTTCACAGAACAATGAGATATATGTTATCACTATATGTAGCAGGTTTTTTTTCAACTTCGCACAGTACTCTCAGAGTTTAATCACTAATTACAAAAGTTTATTTAATATGCAAATTAGCTTTTAATTAACTTGACACTGCTCAATGCTTTATGGGACAATTAGATATCCATCAGATCAACATTTGTAGCACGTTTTATTTAATTTAATGCTGTAATTTTAGAGTAATTTCACTAATTACAAAGTTCATTAAATATGCAAATAAACCCTAAATTAACTTGACACTGTTCAATGATTCATAGCACAATTAAATATTTATCAAATCAATATCTGTAGCACGTTTCACAAAATTTTGGTGCCAAAATTTCAGAGTTATATACCTAATTACAAAGTTTATTAAATATGCAAATGAACCCTTAATTAACTTTACACTACTAAATGCTTTACAACACAATTAGATATCTGTCGTATCAGTATGTGCAGCAGTTTTCATCACATTTGATGCAGTTATTTCGGAGTTATATGACTAATTATAAGACTTCATAAAATATGCAAATGAGCTAATAATTAACTTGACACTGCTCAATGTTTCTCAGTACAATTGGATATTTATCAGATCAACATCTGTAGCAAGTTTCACAAAATTTTGGTGCCAAAATTTCAGAGTTATATATCTAATTACAAAGTTTATTAAATATGCAAATGAACCCTTAATTAACTTTACACTACTAAATGCTTTACAACACAATTAGATATCTGTCGTATCAGTATGTGCAGCAGTTTTCATCACATTTGATGCAGTTATTTCGGAGTTATATGACTAATTATAAAGACTTCATGAAATATGCAAATGAGCTAATTATTAACTTGACACTGTTCAATGATTCATAGCACAATTAAATATTTATCAAATCAATATCTGTAGCACGTTTCACAAAATTTTGGTGCCAAAATTTCAGAGTTATATACCTAATTACAAAGTTTATTAAATATGCAAATGAACCCTTAATTAACTTTACACTACTAAATGCTTTACAACACAGTTAGATATCTGTCGTATCAGTATGTGCAGCAGTTTTCATCACATTTGATGCAGTTATTTCGGAGTTATATGACTAATTATAAGACTTCATGAAATACGCAAATGAGCTAATTATTAACTTGACACTGCTCAATGCTTCTCAGTACAATTGGATATTTATCAGATCAACATCTGTAGCAAGTTTCATCAAATTTAACGCTGTAATTTTGGAGTAATATCACTAATTACAAAGTTCATTAAATATGCAAATGAAACCTTAATTAACTTCACACAACTAAATGCTCTACACCACAATTAGATATCTGTCGGATCAGTCTCTGCAGCAGATTTTATCACATTTGGTGCAGTTATTTTGGAGTTATATCACTAATTACAAAACTTCATAAAATATGCAAATTACCGATTTGTTAACTTGACACTGCCAAATGCTTCTCAGTACAAT
Source organism: Ptychodera flava (assembly GCF_041260155.1). Classification (NCBI taxonomy): domain Eukaryota; kingdom Metazoa; phylum Hemichordata; class Enteropneusta; family Ptychoderidae; genus Ptychodera; species Ptychodera flava. The sequence continues at coordinate 39,065,548 of NC_091940.1, forward strand.
GAGATATTTATCAAATCAATATCTGTAACTAATTTCACTGACTTGGGTGCCGTAATTTCAAAGTTATATACATAATTACAAAGTTCATTAAATATGCAAATGAACCCTTAATTAATGTCACACTACTAAGTGCTTTGCACTAAAGTTAGATATTAGTTGGATCATTATCTGCAGCAGATTTCATCACATTTCGTGAAGTTTTAACGGAGATATATGACTAATTACAGACCTTCATAAAATATGCAAATGAGCTATTTATCAACTTGACACTTCCTAATGCTTCTAAGTATAATTAGATATATATCAGATCAATATTTGTTGCAAGTATCACCAAGTTAATGCAGGAAATTCAGAGTTATCTCACTAATAACAAAAGTTCATTAAATATGCAAATGAGAAGATAATTGACATGACAATCACAGTATCATCATAATGTTCTGAGATTGTCATCTGTGAAAAGTTTCATGAAATTTTGTGCAGTATTTCTTGATATATGTCTACACTGTCATTACCGTCTCCATAGGGAAACCATTGTACAGAAAAAAACGATATTGCATAACTTCATTAATATGCAAGCCACACTAACCAAAATCTAATCAGTTCTTGCAAGTAGCATATGGTACCTGTCTACCAAATCTAATTTGAATCCGTTCAGGCGTTTTTTGAGTTATCGTGTAAACAGACAGACAGACAGACACACACACACACACACTAACACACACACACACACACACACGGACAGATAGACAGACATCGCTATGACATAGCCCACGTGTTTACACACGTGAGCTAATGACTAAGGTCATCCCGAGGAACATGTATACCAACTTTCAAAGCAATCGGACCAGCGTACTCAGAGCAAAATATTTTTGAATAAAAACTGAAAAAAATAACCCCAAAATAGAAACATGCGAATTTCATCCCAATTTGGACACACCTAATTTAGAATACCCAAAGGAACCTGAAAGCCAAGTTTCAATCCAATCTCTCCAACGGCTACAGAGATTTAGCAATTTCCAGGGTTTTCCTTTTTTTCCCTCATTTGCATATTTTCGACACTGACAAATCCATTTGAATTTCATCCCAATTCGGACACACTAATTAAGAATACCCAAAGGAACCTGCAAGCCAAGTTTCAATCCAATCTGTCCAACGGTTACATAGTTTTAGCAATTTGCAGGGTTTTCCTTTTTTCCCCTCATTTGCATATTTTCGACACTGACAAGTCATTTGAACAAATTCACATCTCCACCCCTAGGTGCACCTGTACGTCAAATACTAAGAAAGTAGGTTCTGCGGTTTAGGAGTTATTGACGTGGACGGACTTTCATACATACATACATACATACATACATACATACATACATACATACATACATACACACACACACACACACACACACACACACATACACACATACATACATACATACATACATACATACATACATACATACATACATACATACATACATACATACATTGATGAGTAAGAGTTAAAGATGATGATCCTGAAACTCATGCGTAAGCAATGGCTACGTATTTGCTTCCCCGTCGAAACATTAAGAATTGTTATGGAAATCTAATCATAGATCCATGCAACTGTCAGAAGAAATGTCAACTCATTTATGTTTAATATTTTTAACCACTACATATAACATTTCATATACATGTTTGGTGAAAAGATTATTTAAAATTTTCTGGAAAATCCTAGTTATATATTTGCCTTCTTTATTGAACTAGGGTGGTGGAGACTAAGAGGGCAATCACGCACGTCCTCAAAATAAATCCTGGACAACGGCTGCGTGGTGATCACTCATGCTACAATATTCCTAGTTTTGTTAGAAAATGTCAGAAGCTAAACATTTTTAAAATATTATGTTATAGGTGTATTAAAGGACTCACAAGGTGATGAACAGCTCCATACGCGTGAAGAATATTTCGTCCTTTACATAGAAAAGATATATTTTATAAACAAATGGGAATATTCACATCAAAATGTAAAGTATGTCGTCAGTGCTACATGATTATGGAGTTTGATCCCCTGCTCATTGATAATTTTTCCACACAAAAAATGTGAAATTGGAGTCACGGTAGCTCTGGAAAAAAAATAATAAGCCGAACACACAATAAACCCTTGCCTCTCGAATCACAGCTGCTATTTGATCACCCTCACTATCAATTATGAATGCCATGCATGCCTCGCATGACGTCAAACCCGTTATCTGCTCGCATCACTGACCATCAGCTATCCATGCATACCCCCTTGGCCAAAGCCATTTGCCGCCACTTCAGCTCCTGCAACGCTGACGTACACATCGAAAATCCTTCACGCATCCCGACCATGGGTAAAACAAAGAAAAAGACCGGGTCATGATTCACCTAGAGCCTTACTTGCTTCGGCGACAACGGTCTCAACCTAGCGACCCAGGCGCTGCCCCTTCGAATTCCGACACAGTACCAATGCATGGAGCAACAGACCACATCCCTAAACTCACTGAGGCCGGGATCGCCACCGCCGTCAAACAATCCAATGGACCACCGGGGCTATATCCTGGCGCGCAGCAGACATCAAACCCGCCTATCATTCCACGAACACATATACTGGCTGTCTATCGCCTGCTTCGGTCATCAAAACCATCGCGGAGCGGGTAACCCGACCTACCCAGTCAACATTATAAAACCAATTAATGAGCAGGGAGCAATCTTATCTCTTTCAGAAATGTCATAGGCAGTGCTTTACGTTCTGCAGATGCCCAGTCCGGGTAAAGGTAAATATTACATAGAACATCGTGCAATAGTAATCTTATTTTACACTAAACGGTTCTTCAAAACAGACCTCAAGATGTCACATACATATTTTGGGTCTTTTGAATGGGATTGCAAAAGAAAACGTGAATACAGGGACCCTTCTTTTCACTGCTTAACCTCATCATTGTCACCAGTTTAAGGCTATACCATTTCTTGAATATTTTCAGGTTAACTTTTTTCAAGCTTTTATAGGAAACATGACTATCTAACTAAGCACGTGTCATTACATTTCTCAGTGTATTTCAAGTGAAGGTAGGTGACTACTTAAACCGAGAAATACCACCAATGTCTTAAAACAACATATATAGTAGTGTATACAGTGAGTGAACAAAAAGGCTATTAATTAAAACATGTTCCCTTGTGATTTTGTAGAGATATTGTATAAAAAAGCCCACTGTTTTATTTTGGACTGCTTACTGCGCTTACGTGTATACACTGCCTTGTGACAAATTCAAACCTTCAAGTGTGTAGGGAGTTTATAGAGACTGAAACACAGCAATTTCCCGCAGCATTGAGTTCTAAAACATTCCTTTACAAATAACTTTCAAAATTAAGTGCAGAAAACACTGTGCTACGTACCATACAATGAGTGACATATTTTTTGCAAGAGCAGTGTTGAGCAAACTGCCGATTTGGGCATTTTGTTCGCAGGTTTTTGTAGAGAACGGAATAATCTTGTGATTTTTTACACCATTTTCATGCATTTTTTCAAAATGACTTTCATTTCACGTCCTTATTCCCCAATCTTAAGTTTTGATATATGACGAAATTATTTGACCACTATACTGCCAGGCATAACACGTTCACTCACTTTATGGTCATCAAATGGTGAAATAGTGTATATATTGCGTCTTACCTTCGGTCATCGGCGTCGTGTTTTCACTTGAAGTACCGGTACTCTTGTTTGTAACAAAAGCTAACACAGCTAGTAATGCCAATCGTAGCACCATTGTGAATCGCTCAATGGATGGCCTCCTAGACAAATTATTGCCAGAAGTAATATGCAATTATAATCAACAAATGACAGTCGATACGTCATTTCCTTGTTAACACAGAGCTTACTGTCAAACCACATAGAACAAAGACTATATAGAGAAAATCGTTCTGGGTCTCAGGTCACCACCACACTGAAAGTAGAACTGGTAAGTACAGCGAAAGGCACAGAATTAATCCTACCAGGTGAATCATTTCGCTTCTGTTTGACTTCAGAGCTTTGAATGTGGGTTTCAATATGGCAGCTTCAATTTTTTGCAGAGTGACAAAAATGATTTCAAATGAAATACACTTTCTACGGACCCTTGGTCTTACACTTTGATTCTCTATTTGTATCGAAATATGCAAAGACACTTCTATACATATGTATTGTATATCCCTGCTTTAACGCAATTGACGGCGAGGAATCCACACACACTTAGTAAATCTTAAAATATCAAAATGTGGCAAATTTAATTTCACATTATACTGATTACATGTGCTGCATTTTCAAAACAAAGTTTATTTAGTATAAGTATGGCTTTATAGTGATATGCCAAACTTGACTTATTCATTATGCTGCCAAGTAGGGCCTAATGATTTTATCTTCAGCAACAATGCATTGAATGAAAGATATTGAGCTGTTTTGTCTGTGGCTTCTCCGCTAGGTTGTGAGTTCGAACCCGATTGAAACCACCGTATTTTCTACCGGCCGATAGCTCTGCTGGTGGACAGAATTGTCCCCGAGGCTGTCTTTCGCCCAGCTATATATTCCTTGCTCCGTTTCGATAAAGTTTGTGTGCGACGTGTGAAAGTGAGCGTACGAGCGTGAGTGCTTTGCGAACTCTACAGCGTGTGGAAGGTCGCAGTCAGAAAAATTGTAACAACTTAGCTCGGTTATTGAACCAATCTTTTTTGAGATTAGGGATTTGGCCGAGCGGTTTTGTCTGTGGCTTCTCCGCTAGGTGACTGGGTACCGTACGTTGTGAGTTCGAACCCGATTGAAACCACCGTATTATTATCCGACATTAATATAACAATGTCCGTTTGATTAATCTCTTCCGTTTCAGTTTCTAACTTTCGGCATTTGTGGTAGGTTCGACGTTCACAATTGTATATGATGTTATGACAATCGTTGATGTGTACATGTGTACAATCATAAGGACCCGTTCAATACTTATTCTACTAAATTCTAACATTTCAGTGACAAACACCTATCTGAGGAGACAACGCTGCAGAATGCTGAAATTCGATGACGTCTATGCTATACTATTGATTTCTGATGTGCTGTACCTAGCGATTTGAATTCTTCATTAGAACAAACGTACATTTTAATGGCTGAGGCCTAGCACAAGCTACACGAGCTGAATATTTTTTCTCTGTTGCAGCTGACACAAATCAAGTAAGTACTGTTCACATTATCCGGTCAATGTCATTTACTTGTCTTTGAATTATGATATACACCATCAGCATCAACGTTAGGCTTTTTTTGGTCTGCTTTTCTATATGATGCACATGATAATTAAATATTTGCACAACTTCAATTTTTAAGAGCACCAAGAGATCATTGTTTCCTATATAATACATATGCATTTGAACTCCCCTTTGTTTGGGTGAAACATTGGCATTACCAGATGATTTACTTTCATTGAGTGTTGAGAGCTGTTCTCTAACAAAACCAACTGAAATCGAAGTAATCTCAATTGGCAAGGGTATCACCAATTTTTGAACTAACCAAGTGATCAATAAGACCCATGTCATGCAAAACATTTAGCCTGGGGCTTTTCTTATTAACAATGCAAGTGGCGACATTCTTATGATTGATTACCTTTTTCACCCTGATATAGAATGCAAGAACCTTGTGTGAGATAAGAAATTAAGGAGAACCTGCACGTTGCCAACACTTTTTTTAAGGAATATTTCTCATCTAAGATGGGAACCCCAATATATATTTTTGTTTCGCAAAGCAGAGAATCTAAAGTATAGTACGATAGCAATAGTTTACTCGAGGGATGAAAGGGTGTACATTTTTGGTAAAAAATCCTCAGTTTGGGTATTTATAATAAAAATTAATTCAAGTCAAAAACTCGATATTATTTTCTAAAACGTAGTGATTCACTTGAAACAAAAGTATATGCAGAAGACAACGATAATTTTATTTTACATTATCTACCATCATTCAAGAATGCTATGGATTGAAAGACTGACACTCAAAAGTGATTAAAATATGATTAACAAAGTTAAAATGGCTCTTATTCAAAATGTAAGAACTCCATTGCCAAAACAAATGTTTTCTTAAATAGCATTTTCAAACTTTATGAGAAAATTTCAGAAAATGTGACCAACTATAATGGAGTTCAATTCTTTGTAAGTCTTGAAATTGGGAGAAAAGAAAAAGCAACGAAATCGGGTGATTTGCATAAATGTGCTTAATTAACATTTCTTTATTAGGCAACTAACGACTGTTTGACAAGCTTAGATTTGAACCCAACCAATATTTTAATCTTGGGTCAACATAATTGAAATTGACCAATGTTGACTCAAAAGTTATTTTGAGCAAAATACGCTACGTTGGGTGCAGCGCCCCTGTAAGACAGAATATAGAAATCCAAATAAAAGAGGGAACTATAGAATTTCTTCTAAAAATGTCACGATAGTACTGTTGTTTTGCATGCGAAATTGTATGTACAACTCTTTTTCGTAAGGATATATACAGTAGCCTTTCACTTGAAGACTTGGATCGGGAAGGTTTAACAAGATGATAACCAAAGACATATTTGGGATGGGTGTTCCGGAGTGAATCACAATGGTTCATGACAGCTTTCCCCACACAGATTTAGACGTTGTGGCTATGGCCTATTTGGTCGAAATATCAGCCATACCCACCACGTCTATTAAAATTCATGATTTACTTTTCTCGTTTACGCACACACTCATATCTGTTGGAAATCTGGGGAATGGCTGTTACATCAGGTTGACATCCCCCGCACGTACTACGCTCAGTCACGCGTGAGACAGACAATCGTTTTTATTTTCACAAATTTCCCTTCAAATATAACACTAATGTTCATCGAACAGGGAAAACTATGCAGACCTAGCAAAGCCGTTTGTTAACGACATTAAAACACAGTGAGCAGATAATTACCAAGTACACAAATATTGCCGTTCAGTATGGAGGTACTAGCTCCACTCCTTACTCCATGATCGTACACTGTAAAAATAGCGGACGCTAGACGCGTCTTTACGCGTTCAAAATGTACATGTCGGTGTTCAAATTTGAACGGCTAGTGTTCAAATTGTTAACACTAGTGTTCATATTATTAACAATGATGTTCTAAGCCTGAACACGATGTGTTAACAACCATCTCCTTCAAGTGTTCAAAAACTCAGCATCACAGAAATTTTACAATACTCTGAAACAGTTAACAATCTTTTGTGTTTTTTACTTTACAATGGCTATATTAACTTTACTACTGCCTCGCTGTCCGGCATACGTACACGGATTTTGGTATGACAAATTTCACACTAAGTGAAAAATATTTCCGGTCTACAATTGCTGAAAGCATGTTTTTTCTAAAAAAGGAAGTATAAAAATAATTTTACACGTTTATTTCGGGTTGAAATTTTGAAAATTTGAAAAGACAATCAGAAAACCACCATGAACGTTTAAATTTTAACATCGGCGTGCAAGAGGCGTTCTACTTCTAAACACTTGGTGTTCAAGTTTGGTGCCTTTTCTTATCCCATGATGCATCAAAACGGAAGTTGCGACATTTTTCTTGTAAGCGCACGCTGAAGTCGTGATCGTGCGGAAACAAGACCAGAAAGGGTAAGTTTTCTCTCCAAATAGTAAAAGGTTTTAGATTTTGAAGCATCTGTATTATTATCCTTTGAAATTAATTGTATTGTACTTTGAAATAGCTTAACTACGTGAAGAAACCTTTTTTCTTTCAGTGGCTGGTATACCAACAACTAGCTGTGAATACGCAGTGGTACTTTTGGCCATGGCGTATCGATCGATCTCTCTCGGGTCAAGGGTCATCGGAACACACTGTAGCGATAACCCTTGACCTGAGCGCGATCGATACGCCTTGCATGGTACCGCTGCGTAATCACAGCTAACACATGTCTTTTAGTAGAGACAATCGCATGTAAAACATCAATTAAACATCGTAGATTATACAATGTATTGTTTCAGCATATGAGAGTTTGGCTTTTTTATTTTAATCAGTTGATGACAAGAATAAGCAAATATTTTGTAACAGTATTGAAAAGAGGCTCCCCTTTTCCTTAACCTAATCAGCCCCTTTACTTGTCTTTCATAGAAAGTCTCATCTCGCCATATTACCTATTGTTGCATTATTTTCAGGATATAAAACAATGGACTTAACTGAAAATCAAGAGTTGTTGCAGAAGAGGTAGCTGTCCGGAACCAAGCTTGAGAACCCAATTCATCTCTAATGTAGATTTAAATTTTCAAGGTTCAGTAACTGAATTTTGATAAGTTTCTGTATTTGTGTTCTTAATTAATCTAAGCTTTGGTAGCATGCTATGATCAACTATATGTTGCCGGAGAATAAGCTTTCACAGACGTGTAGTCTCCCTCATCAGATGCAAAGGTGGAATGAAAAATTAAAGCTGAAAGCGACAGAAAATTCATAGTAAAAATGTTCACTCTGAATTTTCTGTCACTTTCTGCTTCAATTTTTCATTCCCCCTTGCATCTGATGAAGGAGACTTCACGTTTTTGAAAGCTTATGCCCCTGTAACATTTAGTTGATCGTAGCCTGCTATCAAACCTAAGATTATTTTGTATTGTAGCTCAACGCGTTTCTTGTTCTTAGCAACTGGTTTTTAGCTTTGCTGTCAGCTAAATAAGTGGATGTGTAGCATTGTACTCAAATTTGTACATAACAAGGTTTTTCTTCAAAACAGCCTGTACGAATCCTTTAATATTTGGATTACAGGTTCCCAGGGATTACCCTAATCAGATATGTTTAAATTATGATGAAATATGCAAATTTATGTTTTTGAGGCTGATTTTGCTATTTTTTTTGTAAAAATCTTCTTCTCTTTTACTGACGTCTTCAATATTTGGTAAACATGTCCATAATAATGACCTTAGTCAAATTTGTGCTAATTGTGATGAAATATTCAAATTTTTATATTTCATGGCAATTTTTGTCATTTTTGGTCAAAAAATCTTTAAAAAATCTTCTTCAAACTGCTAATTTAACAGCTTTGATATTTAGGACATAGATCTCTACTGATAGCCTTTTTTCAGATTGTTCAAATTATGGAGAAATTTGCAACTTTGTATTTTTAAGACATTAAAAACATTTCAGATATTTTTAAGATATTAGGGATTACCAGAATGTGATATATTCAAGTTATGATGAAATCTACGTTTTCTTTTATTTTAAGGGCGATTTTTACCATTTTTGGTAAAAAATATTGTATAAAAATTAATAGCAGGGTACACCAGAATTTGAAAGGTCTTTACGAATATGTTTTTAATTTCTGAAAAGTAGATTTTTGAAATGTCACCGATTTATTTCAGGGTTTATTTAAAGATATTACAAACAAACAAACCTTTTTGTTTATGAAGGACTTCGTTGGACAAGGAAATAGGTTTTATCCTGCCAAGGACCCCTTTCCCCACTTTCTGCATGTTGTGCCTTACTGTGACAATTTGACAACTTGACATGTTGTGTTTACTTAAATGTGGACAACTATATACCATGCGCACTAGAGAAGCCTTGACTAACTTTTTTCCTTCAAACTTTACAATTGTCTACACAAGAGGAAATGTCTTTAAGAAGCCATCTTACAAAAATGGAGTATACATTTCATACATATACATGTTTTCAACACAATAAGTAAGCCAAACTGTAAGCTTTTTCAGATGAGTTTTGTACTTTTTAAACAAGTATGAACATTAAACGTAATCCACAATATTTAAGTAAAACCAGTTTTGTCATTACTTTGTTCATATTTTTAAAACGATCTACAGTGTTTATGGGGATTTTTTATTGCTTATGTTTTTGATAGGAGGGTGTTTACACCGTTGGTAGTTTCCTCTGACAAACTTTACATACAAAGTAGCAATGTTTATTTGCCCATTTTACAGTAAATTATTGTATTTTACCGTATAAATGTTTTGTGCATTTTTAGAATAAAATAATTTTACTGAATATCAGTGGTCTGTAATATTATTTCAAGGCTTGAACACCCCCTGAACGCCCAAAATTAAAGGTGTTCAACAAGCGCGCATCATGTGTTCTAGCCTTTAACACACTTATCGTTGAACGGCGTCCATGCGTTCAAAAAGTGTTACAGCCCTTTGAACGCGTAAATGCGTTCAATTTTTTGAACACATTTCATGTGCAACGAGTGTTCTGATATGGAACACCATGGTGTTCAATATAATGTCTGATGAACACGTAGCGTTCAAAATCTGCACACGTGTGTTCAAAAATTGAACGTTGGTTGAACACGTAGTGTTAATTTTCTGAACGTCTAGACGCGTTCAAAAAGTGTTACAAAAAGGCGTTTAATTGGTGTTCTATCCTTTAACACTTAACTTTACAGTGTTGAAGTAGAAGAGAGCTTTTCTACCTCCATGGACTAGACTTGGTTCAAGTCGGTGAATTTAAAAAAAAATAAAATCATTTATAATAGTTTCTCTTGTGTCTCTCCTATTTCGTACAAACCTATCCGGAATTTGGCAGCTCACGCCAGGTTTTCCCAGCGATTGAATGCGTCACGTTTGAGTCTGCGCAGTAGTGAGTTAGTTTCTGCCGGATTCACGGTGAAACTCCGCTGTATAGCGTTCACTCCACTCATCGCATTCACCCTACTCATCGCGTCCACTCACGCGCGCGTTTCACATGAAAGCAAAATACAAATCATTGCGTTCACTCCACTCAAACATTCGCAAATCACAGACTTGAACCAAGTCTATGGACTAACGTAAGCGTGACCGAAAAATAACATTAAAGTAATATTCTGTCATGCATAATGTCAACGATGTGCGATGGCCAGTTATGACATTAAGGTGCGGAATTGAGTTTTTAACGTTTTTAGAAAGTTTAGCTAGAAGTTTAGAAATCTAAATTAGAATTGTCTAAATCTAAATCTAAACTCAGAAAGTTTAGCCAGAAACGATAATTATCGCTTTCTAAATAACGTTCTAAATTTAGAAATTAGCTGAAGTTTAGAAAGTCGGGCTTGAAGTGAAAACATTTTTCCGAGGATATATCGGAGAAAAAAGATAATTATCGCTTTCTAAATAGCGTTCTAAATTTAGAAATTAGCTGAAGTTTAGAAATTCCGGCTTTAATGAAAAAAGTTTTCCGAGGATATATCGGATAGAACCAGGAAAATACTATTATAATATCAGTTTTCCCAAGCGGCAAATCCAAAGCTCAAATGAGACTTTTTCCATAGACCCCGAGAAAAGTACCTCCTATTGAATTGACCATTGCATCGGGCAAGAATTGAATGTCATGAAATGTAGAAATGTGGCTGTGAGTAAGCATTAATAAAATATTTTGATGACGAAAAATTGTGAATGTTTAATTTTTGACCGTCAAAAACAAAGACTGTCAAATAGCCACCGCTAGTGTTTACGACATATAAACCAGATGTATGACGTGAAGACGAATGTAAATAACTATACTGCCACAATTCAAATGACCAAGGTGTGTTCAGACACCGACAAGGAGTGGTTCAGATTATCTTAGTTCCACAACGATCGCGTCCATAGTGGTGCAAATCATGCTATTAGCCTTATCAAAGCCCCATTAGCATTAATTTGCTTCACTGCTTAATCAGCACAAATTGACGAGATCGGTCATTAGAACTGTATGGTCATTTGAATTTTAAAACTTACTTCTTGGAAAAACTAATAGCATTTTCCGGGTTCTACAAGACTGCTCCTACAAGCTCACACTTTTTACTTTGAAACACTTGGGAATATACAGATGACAACAGAAACGGAGTATCAACCTTCTTTTCCGACATATTCTTGGAAATGTTTGCGTCACTTCACCTTACGCCAGACTTTCTAAACTACAGCTAATTTGTAAATTAAGAACGTTGTTGAGAAAGCGATAATTATCGCCTTTATCCGATATATCCTTGGAAAACTTTTTTCACCTTAGTGGAAAAATTTTCTCACTTCAGGCCCGACTGTCTCAATGACTCCATATTTCACTGGGAGAACGCAGCTGGGGAGATAGCAGCGTGGCCGGTAACACTTTTGATAAGGCTATTGGTAATAATTTGCATCACTTACAGGGTGTACTATCTAGTCGGTCTATTGGACAAGTCACATTTCAGCTTTGGCTTTTCAAACTTACTTCTGGGGGAAACTGATAGTATTTTCCGGGTTCTACAAGACTGCTACTACAAGCTCACACTTTTTCCCTTGTAACACTTGTGAATATACAGATGACGACAGAAATGGTGAACCAACGTTTTAATCCGACATATTCTTGGAAATTGTTTCTGAACGTAAAGATCAACTTTCTAAACTATAACTAATTTCTAAATTTAGAACGCTAATTAGAAAGCGATAATTATCGTTTTTATCCGATATCTCTTGGAAAAAAAATTTCATCAGAGGCCCGACTTTCTAAACTACACAGCTATTTTCTAAATATAGATCGCTATTTAGAAAGCGATAATTATTGTTTTTATCCGATATATCTTTGGAAAACCTTTTTCACCAGAGGGCCGACTTTCTAAACTACAGCTATCATCAGAACGCTATTTAGAAAGCGATAATTATCGTTTTTATCCGATATATCACTGTAAAATTGTTTTCACTATACGCCCGACTTTCTAAACTTCAGCTATCTTATGAATTTAGAACGTAATATAGAAAGCGTTAATTATCGTTTTTTCCCGATATATCTTTGGAAAACTTTTTTTAGCCTCAGGCCCGACTTTCTGAACTACAGCTAATTTCTTAACTTAGAACGCTATTTAGAAAGCGATAATTATTGGGGACTTTCGCCGTGATTATCGTTTTTAGCTAGTTTAGCCCCCATAGGGAATACACGTAATTTTAGAAATGGCTTTCAGGAAAAGACACAATTCGAGTTAGGTGCGGCATTGTGTCTTGTATATGAGTCAAGAGTGATCGGCTATGACTAAGCCGTAGTCGTATTTTACACGGCCCTGCAAGGCAGAGTGGACGAGCGGGCGTGTACGTGTAGGCACCGAGTACTATAGTCAAGACCTTTCTTTTATTGTACATGTAGTCTTTGATCCTGGTAAAATTTAAAGCCATATTACTCTGTGTACAGTGATTTGTGTTCATCCACTGTTTCCCTCCATTGTGGTGAAGAGTAACGCAGTGAACGGAACATGTACACAGCTCCACACAGCATCGTACCTAGCTATGGTGCACCAGCTACGTTGACAATAGCCCACGGTTACTGGAAAACACCGAGAGTAGCCTAACCTGACCTTTCCTACATAAACGTCTTTATTTTTCTGAAGTACACGGCAATGTTGCTTTCCACTACCCAACCGTTTAATAGGGGTTATCAAGAGGGCCAGAACAGCAAATTTTGACCAATGAGTTTCAAGAATCTGGAAAAGGTGCTAAAAGCGTGCGATAGATATATTGACGAGATAAACATTGAGAACAGTAGGATTAAGATATGTGTGACTGGTCCAACCTTGGAATGTGTCAGAGCCTTTTCACTCGCTTCTCAATAAAGGAAGCATGTGCATTACACACCTGATTTAAGCAGTTGATTCATTTATCAAAAGATCATTGACATCATGTACCCCAGAGATATATGGCCAAAGGGTAGCATACAAATGACAAATAAAATTATCTGTTGAAAACTTACAACACTGTCTACATTTTAAAGAAATATGAAAACATGTAGTAATCCTGTTGTCATGGAAACGCCTCACAACACAAGCAGAATATTGGTCGGAAATGCCGCCGTCAAATCTTCTTTATTCACGCGTGATTTTTCATATCATGTTTTCCTTCTAAAGTATTATCAAGCTAATAAATCCGTTTAGATAAACCTTTCAGCATTCTATGCCTTTCAGATAAGAAATTAACACTGAGTCCCGCAACGAAATCAAAGTCTACCAGGCAGACCATAAACCATTACAGAAACATCGCTTTCGGAGGGCACTTAAGCTGTCTCCATGGCTGTATTGACTCATAAAACTGTGTACGTGCATTACAGATCAAACTGAATATGTGAGGTCAACGCCCTACTAAGCTTGACATTCTTTGGAACAATGGTTGCTTCTCAGTTGCTGAGGATTTGTTACCAAAAGTAAACAGAACATCAGCATTGTATTAGATTGAAATTGGTAATCTTTAACCAAGCTTCAGTGTCTGACAGGCGCTGAAATGTATGCGAAAATATGTCGAGAGTCGGTAACTGACCTGAGTATTGTTGTAGGCGTAAAGGGAGTAAGAAAATGGGTAACTATACGCAAAGGAATGCTCGTCAACAACACTCAATTCTCTCGTTCGGTAGTTCAACCTTCTCTCGTTCGAGACTTAAGCTTTATTCATCAAAAAGCTTAAGACGTCTAGAATGTTTGATTTCTGTTACTAGGAGTTTTACAAAAAATTAGTTATGTTCTAAAGCAAACTTAACGGATTTTGAATTCTTTCAATTTCTTCATGACAATAATCATCTGATAAAGCTTTGGTTTATTTTAACATCTGCACTAAGCGAGGTCTAGTGCTGCCTCTAAAGCCGATGAAGAAGCTTTGAGTACAGTTTCATAATGGTTTTGATTACATAAATTAATTAAGCATATGTCGGGACCCCGAGCATCATCATAGAAATCGATGATGGAAGTTTTGTTAACAGTTTATGAACTACAGGAACTACATTTGAAGACATGTAAAAATGTTCGTACATGAGTTCTTATTTACTCAGTGCAGCCAACGAACAATACACTGTTAAAGGGGTCCTTATTATGATCACAGGCGACCCAAGTATTACCGGGTTTTTCACACTGTTTTCTCTATCATTTTCTCTTCTTTCTTCATGCTCTGAATGATCGGAATAAATAAAATAAATGGTTTATATAACCTAACCTAACCTGTGACTCTTTATTTATTTTACACTCCATTACAAGGACGTATATCTCTCATACACACATGCTGTAATTAATTAGTCAACACAACTAATTATGCTAATCCGTGGACTTATCAGGGATTTTACGGGTTGGTCAACATCGCGAAAGATAGGAATGGTTCCTTTTCATTAACATTACTATCTTTCCGATGTTGACCAACCTCTGATAAGTCCACGGATTAGCATAATTAGTTGTGTTGACTAATTAATTACAGCATGTGTGTATGAGAGATATAAGTCCTTGTAATGGAGTGTAAAATAAATAAAGAGTCACAGGTTAGGTTAGGTTAGGTTATATAAACCATTTATTTTATTTATTCCGATCATTCAGAGCATGAAGAAAGAAGAGAAAATGATAGAGAAAACAGTGTGAAAAACTCAGTAATACTTGGGTCGCCTGTGATTATGATATGTTATATTGTGCAAGGCAAGTTATGTGAACCACTAATCTTAAGTCCAGAGGGTAATTAATTAGCCGTGTGTAATTTGCCCACCAACTGAAATTTGTTTCTTCTTTCCCTCCCTTCCTTAACTTTCATTTTTACTAATTACAACATTTTTGCCTGTTTCCCCATTTGTGAATTTTTGAAGATCCCTGTCCAGTGGCAAAAAAATGTGATTTCCTCTGCCCTGGAAAGAATTTCCCCTTAAAATGTTATCATTCAGTTGAAGATATGAAGCTCCCCTGCCCATGTGATCGAAAAAGCCTGTCGATTTTCCCATATTTAATTTTATAAATAGGCTCAACCTCTCCTGTCCCTGTTTTACAAGTAACCTCCCCTCCCGTTTTTTCCCAAGCCCCGGTCCGCAGGCCAATCAACCGATATCTGCCCTGCAGGTGTGACTACTCGGCCAAGGAAATACTGGGACTTTCTGATTTCTCAGTAGTTAATCGTAGTGATAAAGATAAATATGGTTACTGTGAAATACGAATTATTGTTTGGTAAAGCTTTTATTATGTGAATGCTTCCAAAAGAAAACAAAATGCATAGAGGAACATCACTGTGTACTATTGGACAAAATAAACAACGCAGAAACTATACATAATGTATTTTGCTGTTTTCCTTTTTTCATAATTTGCTTCCAATGCATCAACAATATAGTTCTGCTAAATCAATTACTTTACACGGCCGATGGTTGCTCTTCTATGTGTTGATGTCCAGTTTGACATTCCTTTGACCGAAAACCCCGGAACATGTCGATGGTCTTTTGATGCAAACTACAGTTTTCAAAATATTTTTGGCACACCGAATAATGTATTGTTTGGCATTTCGGCTGATTTTGTATATTTCTAGAGGAATAATATGACAACCAAAAGAGGTGCAAACCACAAATGACTGGATGCGTTTTATAGACAACGCTTCATTTCTTTATGATCTTACGTAAATAAATAGTTTTGTTCATCCACCAAATATTTGTCATATTTTTTGCCTACAGTCATAAAAATTTATAGCGTCGCTACGCATGCTACAGACTGTTTGGAATAAATATGAACTTTCTATATGTAAAATATTGACCAAGATATCGTACATGTAAACTGGCAGATATATTTTTAACCGGAATTAGGTAAGTTGTCATTACATTTTAGTGGACTTTCGATTGGATTTGGACTCAAAATGTATGGTACCCGGTCACCTAGCGAAGAAATCCGCTCAGCGAAATCCCCATATTTATGAAGAATGGGTCAATAATCGAGCTAAAATCCCAGCATTGCCATGTTTTGTACAACCTCAAGCGGAACGTAGTGTTGGTTTTATTCCTTTCTCCATAGTTCTACCAAGATTCATTTGTTCCAATCCTTATACATCTTGTTTAACAGACGTGCAGACGGTAACATACAATGTCAAATATTGTTTCACGTTGCTGAAAACCCATACCTTAAAATAGTTCATATGAAAGCTCCATCATGACTGTGTGAAAGATAAAGTTTACTTTCATGCAATCTAAATTTTGAAATAATGTTTTTATTGTGATGTTGCTCACCTTCCTGCAGTCTGTTAATGTCTAGAGTATTTGGCGAGTACTGCACAGCCTTCTAATATTGCGCCAGCCTGTCTTCGGTGTCCTGTAAATACCTGGGCGGTTGAAATACTTCAAACGTACAACAATGGGCTTTGACTCTTTTGTTCCTCCTCGGGACACAGTTTATCTCTGTACAATGACCTCGGTGGTTTTGGATGATATCAATTCTGTTGAGAATCGAAACATAAATGATGTATCAAAAAGTATATTGTCGCAAACATTTAGCTAAAAGTTAGACAAAACGAATAAGTATCTTTGCTTTTAAAATTATCCATTATAAACCAACCTTCTGTATTGGACCTTCTGTTCCCGATGACTGGTGCTGTGTGGAAATGACTCTATTTGAAAAGTATTGCAACGGCGCATTAAATGTATTTAAAGAAGGGTAGGGAGGAGCTTCGTTTCTGCCAACCAATGAGAATAGAGAACCAAGAACATTTAGGGACCGTTCAGTTTTTACGGCGGGGGGGGGGGGGGCAAAATCCAGGGGGGGTGTCATCGTAATTTTGGAATCCGCGAAGGGGGGTCATCGCTTTTTCACTGGTAGGAAAAGGGGGGCGGTCACCACATTTTCAAAACATAATACCTACAATAAAGTTCACTTTATGCCATGGCCATGATTGACCCTCTTTACCGGCGGCCGCCTTCGGCGGCACACTACAATAAATGGACTTTATGTATTACCCATGACCCTCTTAACGGGCAGACGCCTTTGGCGGCCCACTTCAATTAGATTTACTTCGTGCAACGGCTATGATCGACCCTCTTTACTGGTGGGCAGCTTCGGCGGCCCACTACAATAAATTGACTTTATGTAATAGCCCACGACCCTCTTAATGGGCGGACGCCTTGGTGCCCACTCCAATTAGGATTACTTGGTGCAATGGCCATGATCGACCCTCTTTACCGGCGGGCTGCCGTCGGCAGCCCACTTCAATAAATCGACTTTATGTTATAGCCCATGACCATCTTAACAGCCGGACGCCTTCAGCAGGCCTGTCCAGTAAAGTTTACTTTATGCAATGCCCATGATCGACCCTCTTTACCAGCGGGCCACCTTTGGTGGCCCCTAGAATAAAGTTGACTTTACGTAATGGCCCATGACCCTTTAACAGGAGGGCTGCCTTTGGCGAACCACTCCAATAAAGTTTATTTTATACAATGTCCATGGACATAAGTTGTCTATTGAAATGAAGTTAAATATTGCCCTACAGTCGTCCTAATTAACAGACGTTTGCGTGGATGTGGCTGAGAGTTTGTGCACTGGCATCTCTGCTACACGAATAAAGTGCACCGCGTACCGGAGTTCAAATCAAAACTATGCGGGTAAATTTGACATATGGGTTTTGGTTATTTTTCAGCCGGGGGGGGGGGGGGGTCATCAACTTTTTTCGTCTGACAAGGGGGGGGGTCATCTTTTTTTCATGAAAAATGAAGGGGGGTCTATATTTTTTGAACACTGGCGACAAGATTTTGCCGGCCCCCACCCAGGCCGTAAAAACTAAACGGTCCCTTAGAAACGTATCATTCTGCCCACGATGTTTAAAGTATGTGTACCACAGCTCTAACTGGAGCCCCGGGGTAATCCTATAGAAGGGAGTACGCGTATGTGCCGCCCGAACGGGTAACTTTTTAAAGAAAAAAATCTTAATAGGTGTAACATTTTAACAAAATTACCGAATATTGGTCAGATTAACAAAGGAAATATCATCATATTGCCGGAAAAGCTATACTCGCAACAGAATAACAGTAAATACCCACCACTTTGACAAGGAAATCCATAACAATAAGTCATATTTCTTAATATTGACGGTTGGATATTTTAAACTTTGGCGGCACGTCCTGCCTATGAAAATATTGGGGATGGCAACCCGAAAGCCAAAGACCTATTTATTGTATATCAATTTCGTGTTATGTATTTTATGATTTTATTTAATGTGGATATTAATTGTTTTTCGTTGTCCATTTCACTCTCAGACACTAATGTCAGGACTAAGATTCTCAAACCAGTCAAACGTCAGAGTAGAAGACAGTACGGGGTAACCAAGACAATTGGTCATATTTGTATGGTACTCATATTTGTATTAGGTACAGGTCTTTTAAATATTTTGATCAGGGACATTTATTAATTATTTACATAACATTCTTGGTATTTATTTGTCTCAATGTTGCTTTTACCAAGTGGGTTTCAATTTTTAACAGAGTCTGTGATTTAAACTATCCAAATATTGAACGTCGTGTGAGGTGCTTCAGACAACCAAAGAGGATAGCTAGTAAAATTCTGAGGCCACTAAGCGGGATTAGTATCTTAAAAGTGAAAAAAACACTCTCAACTCCAAACTGTTATGAAATAGGTATCAAATCGATCGTAATAATGTTGTGCATCTTATTTAAGAGTCAAAGAAACTATTTCAATAGCATTTTGATCGATGATGACTCAAGTCCAAGAGTGCAATTTTCGCATTTAAAATAGTGTGAAAATTCAAATTCCAAAAACTCCTATTTTTAATATATGGTGGAATAAGCTATATAAAGTATTCTGAAATAACAGACATGTTCAATAGAAATTTTACAAGTATTTCTCAAAATACTACCGATACGTGTGGTTCCGCAAACTTTTAAAATCTACAACTCTTTGTGAACTTGTTATCTGATTTACCCTCATTTTTTTATTCCTCCGCGTTCCTCCAATAAGGGTATATGTATTTATCATTGATGAAAGCTGAGTCTTCTCGTGTAAATAATGTGAACTGCAAACTTTTGAGAATTTGTGCAAATGACATTTCTGATATCCTCAAAGATTTGCGTAAGATGAGTTTGAGGATTTCTGTCTTTCCTGATATTTTAAAATGTGCCCGAGGTTGTACCTCTTTATAAAGAGTCTGAAAGTTTAAATGAGGTGTCTCACAACCGGCTGGTTTCAATTTTGCCAACTATTTCGAAAGTTCTTGTAAAATATATTTATAATTCCTTTATAATTACAATTCCAGTACTGGTTTACTCATAGACAATCAATCGGTTTTCAGCAAACCGTATTATTCTTGCTAACAGCTTTAATCCGTCTGAGGAATGAAATGAGTTGAATATTGATAATGCCTATTTTTATAGAATTCTTTTGCTTGATCCGTTGAAGGAGTTTGATCTTATTAATCGTGATGTTTTAATTGCAAAAAATTATTGATGTATAGATCTTTTTTTTCAAATTGTGTCATTAGATGGTTAAAATCGTACGTGTCAGATCGTTAACAAATGGCCGTTGGGTACGTGGGCTGCAATTCTGATCGTCTTCACGTCTCTACTTGTACTACAATGTAATATAATACTGACTGTTTTCTGTTTACTTTTGGTCACAAATCAAAAGACGGTATGATAAAACAGCCAGCTCGTACCCACAGCAACTGAGAAGCAACATTTGTTCTAAAGAATGTCAAGCTTAACAACTTTGACCTCATACGGTATACTCAGTTCGATCTATAACGCAACTACACAGTTTTTATGAGTCAATATCGTAGCCCGACACCCGATGCAGTAAACCTTGCTTCGTGTTCTTAAGTTTTTTCGGCGGAGTTTGCTTGTCAAAACCACAAAACTAAGAAATAATGTTACTGGCTCTTTGTCAACGTGGAACAATTTGAATAAATTAGCATATTCAAAACGGCCTCCTATAAATCACATGCGATCCACAAGCATTTCAGTCCAATCTGTCTTCTTGTAAGTCTACTGAGCTTATTTTTTAACATAATCTCACTTGTTTAGTATCATTAGAATGTAATTTTATATCTCTTCAAGATGAATTTTTGTAATATGCAATATATTCTACAGTTCTCATGAAATATGACCAAAACTTATTCCATACCCAAATGCTTAACATCGCAAATTACAGTTTATCTCAAATTCTACCAATTATTTAGCTAGACATGATAATAAATGCAATGCTTTGTATAAAATGTGTTTCATTTGGTACAGGGACATGTTTAGATATATGAAATAGACTTTTAACAGAAAGAATATTGGGAATCTATAGCTGTACCAGGCACTTTCTGAGGGGTACCGCAAAATCACAGTAATGCAGATTCATAACCGTTTTTGTTAATTCTGTCTTATTGCAGGTCATCTGCTGAGCTAGTTTTATTACACAACCTGGTTTGTTTGTATCATTAGTAAGGTAATTTAAAAGTCTTTAAGGTGACATTTTGTTAAATGAAATATTGTATAATTTTCAAGGAATATGACCAAAACTTACCCATACCCCAAAGTTTACATTGACAATTGCAGTCATAGCTAAAATCAAATTCTACCAATTTTTTAGCTAGACACAAAAAATCTGGCCATATGCTTTGTTTAATTTGGTACTGGATCATGTTCGAAATACGAAATAGACTTTAAAAAGAAAAAAAAAATATTTGGATTGTATTGCTATAACAGTAATATTTTGAAGAGTACTGCAAAATCAAAGTAATACTGACTCTCAAGCATTTTTTTTTAATCTGTCTTCTTGTAAGTCATCTGCTGAGCTCGTTTTTTTAATATAGTGTGGCTTGCTAGATACCATTCAAAGGTAATTTACTAGTCTTTAAAATGACATGTTGTAATATGCAATATATTGTATAGTTTTCATGAAATATGGTCAAAACTTTTCCCATACCCAAAACTTCATATCCAAAATTACTGTTATAGCCAACGTCAAATCTACCAATTTTTACGTAGACATGACAAAAAGGCAATGCTTTGTATGAAATCTGTTTATTAGGTACAGGGACATGTCAGAAATATGAAATAGAATTTGTACGAAAAAAATATCCGGATTCTGTAGCTGTAACAGTCACATTTTGAAGGGTTCCGCAAAATCACAGTAAGGCTGACTCCCATGCATTTTTTAAAAATATGTCCTCTTGTAAGTTATCTGCTGAGTTTGTTTTTGAATATAGCCTAGCTTGTTAAATATCATTGAAAGGTAATTTACTAGTCTTTAAGATGACATGTTGTAATATGCAATATCTTGAGTAGTTTTCAAGGAATATGACCAAACCTTATCCCATACCCAAAAGTTTATATCGAAAATTACTGTCATAGCTCAAATCAAATTCTACCAATTTTTTACATAGACAACGTAAAAGGCAATGATTTGTATGAAATCTGTTTTATTTGGGACAAGGACATATCAGAAACATAAAATAGAATGTTGAGCAGAAAAAATATCGGGATTCTATAGCTGTAACAGCCATATTTAAAGGGTAACGCAAAATCACAGTGTTGCTGACTCGCATGCACTTTTTTTTTTATAAATCTGTCTTCTTTAAGTCATCTGCTGAGCTTGTTTTTTAACATAACTTGGTTGTTAGGTATCATTGGAAAGGTAATATTATACTTGTCTTTAGAAAGACATATTGTAATATACTGTCTTCTTTAAGTCATCTGCTGAGCTTGTTTTTTAACATAACTTGGGTCGTTAGGTATCATTGGAAAGGTGATATTATTCTAGTCTTTAGAAAGACATATTGTAATATACAATATCTTGTATAGTTTTCATGAAATAGGGCCAAAGCTTACCCCATACCAAAAGGTGTACACAGAAATGGCAGCGAATCTCAAATGTACCAATTTTCTTACGTTTTTATTAACCTTTTTTATACAAAAGGCAATGCTTCATGACAAATTTGCTGAAATACAATCATTTGCCATATCTTGGTTCCCCTCCAAAATGATGCAAATGGCTACTTAATCATATTATCAGCCCGTTAAAAGTTTACTTTCATATTTGTGACATACTTTTGTAACAAACAAATCAGATTTCATACAAGCATTGCCTTTTGTATTATGTGTAGCAAAAAAATTGGTAGAATTTAAGATAAGCCGTAATTTGCGATTTGAACTTTTGGGGTATGGGGTAAAGTTTGACCCTATTTCATGAAAACTATAAAGGATATTGCATATTACAATATGTCACCTTACAGAGGAATAAAATCGTCCCTACTAATGATACCCCACAAGCCAGGTTATGTATAAGTTAGGCTAAGTAGATGACTGACAAGAAGATTGGTTTAACAAAAAATGCAAGTGGATCGCAAAATCGTGACTTTACAGTAGTTACTGTACACTTCAAAACATGACTGTAACAGCTATTGCAGCTCAATACTTGTCTGTTAAAAGTCTATATTATACTTGTGACATGTCCTCGTAGCAAATGAAACAGACACAAAGCAATTCAATTTGTATAATGTCTGGGTGAAAAAACTGGTAGAATTTGAGATTAACTGTATAACCGATACGTTTCACTTTGATGGTCTCCACAACCCAAATCCGGTCTAAAAAAACTTGAGACCCGTAAAACAAGAATGTGCAAAAAATAGGGACTTGGCTGCCTGACCATAGCTAAGGTGCTCTTCGAAAGCGATGTTTCTGTGATGGTTTATGGTCCGCCTAGTAAACTTTGATTTCATTACGGAAAATAAATCCAACATCCCGAACAAGTTTTTGGTTCAAGTCGGAAGTTTATACGTGAATCCAAAGTTTATTGATAAAAATGCCGGGGTACTGACGAAGGGTTTGTTTGTATGTAGCGCGGTTTTTGACCTCATTTTTGTCCCATTTAGACTATTGACCAAGGAAATGTTGACTCTACCCAACATTGACCCATTTTTTTGCCTGCCATATAGTTTTGACTCAAGTATTTGGCCAAAAATGAACAGCTTTTCAGGATCAAGTAAAAGAATGAATCGACTTTTTGTCAATTTTGCCAAGTCCCCTGAAATGCTTAAGTAGGTTCTCCTTTTTGTATCTAATCAGATTTTAAAAGTATTCACAGATTTTACGAAATGCAGCTTCTTCTAAAATCAAAACAAATGTATGGTGCAAGCTCACAGCGAAGCCTCGCGGTTATAAAAAACACACGTCAGTTACAGAACTAGAGAAAATATAGAAGTTGGTATACACTGCAAGAGCCGAGGTGTAAACTTTTTATGGACTCCCCTGTCGCTACGTATCGAAGTGTTGCGAGTGTAGCGAACATTTGAACGTATCGTATGACCTATGTTGAAACAACACATGATGATCAACAATACACCGAAATCAGTGCGATCATTCTGCAAGTAAGCGTAGCTCAGCGTGGCTTGCTGTACGTGTTGAGGCTTGCAGACTAGCTGAGGAACAGTAGCTCGAGGTTTTGCCTGGGTATTTAGGTCGGATGGCAAAACCTCAAGCAACTGTACAGCAGTAACATACACAGCCAAACGGCAACATACTAGTACTTACGTGGAAGAAAGGACTTCGCCAGTCGAGGCAAATACGTGATCATCAGCTGCTCCCTTCAATGGCGAGACTTGGCTGCAGTATGATGTAACTTAACACAACTCATATGCGATCGCGGGGCCGCATTGAAGTGACTTCCGCGAGTTCCGCCCGGGGATTCCTCGTAGAGCCTGACCGGGCGTTTGCGACAAATAGGTCTGCTTTACACAGGCATATCCTTCCATGGCAAGCAATCAAGTACGCCATACTTGGCTTTATTTTGACAATACATCAAAGAAACTGAATGTACAAATTTGACAGAAAGCTTTATTCAATATAAACAAAACACTTCTAAACCGTGTAGCCTTCAATTGTAGTTTAGCTTCCCGACACTTCGAAACACTTGTTCTCATTTGCATACAACTTTGCACCTCGTGAATTACATTGATTGAAGTTGGCTTGTCTTTTACATACCTTTAATTGTTCGGTTGTTTTTCCCCCAACAGGTTTGTTAAACGGTAAATTTGCGACCTTAGGGTGACCATAGACAGCAGAGGAGCTTCTGAATGTGTATGCAGTATGTCCGCAATCTTTGTTCAAAAGCGCAATGGTCAAGGTATTTAGTACATTACAATTGAAGCCGCGTCAGTGCTCAAACACTGTCAGTGACGTCAGTGTTTAGTGTGTCTACGTATCCTCCATCATATGATAGAGGGACCGTGGTGTGTCACATGCGTCGTGATCAGTTCCTGTTGTGTTACATCAGAAGACCGACAAATACTATCGTTTTTTTACGATTAAATATTATTCTCCGATTTTGAAAGGTCTATTCCTCATCATGTCCTCAGTCATATCGATAGGCAGTAGTTTTTATCACTAACCATGTTAACTTGTCAGTTTCTGCTCAGCGCTTTGGCCTCAAAAATACGTTTATGTTCGTTTTTCTGAGGGGCTTTGTCTTGGGAACCTTAAATTGGGGAGAGTTTTCACGAAAATCCTCGAAATTCGCACTTTTGCTTGAGAACAGAAGTATTATAAAAATTCAGCTTCATAATATCTGTCAGCGAAGCGCCTTCTCAGTACTTTATGTGGAAGGGATCGAATTACTGAGACACAATGAATCCACTGTATAAGCAGTTGTTTCGGGTGTCATAATGTACGCACTCCCCCTTTAGGAGATGCACCGCCTCCGACTTCAGTGTTTACTGTTGCGCTGGTCATCGTTTACTAGCCTGAAGAAATTAACGGACGCAAACGGCAATGTTTTAATACCACACACATTGCGTCATCGCTATGAAGATCACATGTCTGATAGAAGAACAACTTTTAGGTGCTATTTTGCAATAGGAAGACGTCATATTTTAAAAGCGGCGCATTAAGTTCTTGAACGTTTATCTTAAATTTACAAATTAAAAGATTTTGTGATATACCAGCTTCAAAAAACTGAATACATGTAGATTTTGTTGAGAAATTTTGGTATAGCAGTAGCAAGGGGTTTCTTCATGAAAGGGTACGTTATTAATTCGCATGCAGAATTTGTCTTTATGAGTGTATAGACGCTACGGAGAACCGTTTGTTTCACATTACTGAAATATTTGTCTTAATCCTGACAATACGCCACATACCTTCTTTCTTGTGATTGTGTAATTTAGAATTCCTGTCCTATAGTTAAGTGGACCATTAGTGTTGGGTGCATGACACGAATTTCGTACAATATTTTAATACCTTTAATGTCTAACGAAGACCAACAGGCAATGACAAATCACCGACTCCATTTTGTGTAAGTTAAGGCACGACGAAAGGAGACTTTGTTCTGTAAGAGAAAAACTTCATGATCTCTTTCCCTTTATCCCTTTTATGTGTAAAGACACTGATACCAGTGTTCGATGGTTATTTCAACGACTGAGTTAAATTCAAAGGTGAAACCTGTAACGAGATAAGTAATGTTTTACAATGTGTCACTCACGGCCTTTCATATACAATAAAGCAATGTCTACCATTTCATTTAAAGTTCATACTGTCGATGCTTGACTGGCAATTATTTTTATGGTAGCGTACGTTATAAATTGAAATTTCATGAGGATGTAAATTCACATTCTCGAATCTGTTCGTACTAAATCCTGGCAATGTGCCACTAAACATTTTGTCCCTTGTTTGCTTTTGAATTCCAGTCCAAATACGTAACCGTCTGGTGCATGGCACGAATTGAGTACGATATAAATATCTGACGGAGACTGATAAGCAATAGCCATTACAACGATGGTGTGATCTCGTACTACCATAGTAAACAATCAAAGATTAACAATGGGAAACTTCCATTAAAAGTTTCCATTGTTCAATTTAATAATTTGTGTCATTTTGTAAGTTTAGAAAAAAGTAAATAAATTTGAAGAGAGACGAGAACACATTAGATTGAGAGCATGACTTGAAAAATATGTCACGGCGATCTTGTAAAAAAATCTTAAGTGTGCTCACAACCTACAACATGGTGCGTCAACTTCGGTTATTAAAAGCATAACGACTCCAGACTGGTACACCATCTTGTTGACTCAAAGGTATGGCTGTACTGGTCTTTCAATGAAATAATCAGTATGTCAGAGGTTTATAAATGATGTTTATGTTTCAGACGACAAAATCTGAGTTTCTGAAGCCCCAGTTTCGATATCCCACAACGTTCCTATACAACGCAGGTATTGGAAGGCTGGTAACTGCGATAATGGTGGCATACCTTAATGAGTCACGGTGACATGAATAGTAAGAAGTGTGAACAAGTTGGACACCCTAGTGTTGGAAAAGGAACGATGTTGGCAGTATTAAAGTCAGGTGTATGACTGTATTGGTACATTGCTTGACTGTTTAATGGACACTGAAACGCATAAGCTGATCATAGTGGCAAATGGTGTTTTTATAATAATTAGGCTATAAAAGAATAACGCCAATATTCTTCAACTCTTCATTCCAGCTTTTGTCCATACAAATTCTGACGTGATGGCTCTCCGGTTCAGGCCCCGTGAACCGGAAAACCACCACGTCTATGAATAATTACGAGGGCGATACAACTTCAAAGAATAGCCTATGTTGGATCAGGCTGGTAGGAACGCAAACAAATTAGTTCCACTTAATCACAAATTTTACACTTGGCTGTTCTAAGTATTTCTCTGCACTCATACCGGGTCAGTCCAGAATTACTGGATTTTCGGTAGTTTGAGAACGGCAACACCTTACTATGTGTCGATTGTCCATTGAGTTGAAACGGATACTAGCAAACTATTAAAACTCAATGTTATGTTGTAGAATACCCAAGTCACTATTTTTGGTAGAAAATGAAAAGAAATAATTCCACAATTCCGCAGTAAGGTGCGGAATTCTGTTTTATCGTATTTAGAAAGTTTAGCTAGATGTTCAGGAAGCTAAATTACAATTGTCTAAATATCAATAGAAATTTTGAAATTTTAGCTAGAAATTAAGACAGCTCAACTACATTTGTATAAATATATTCGAGCCCTATCTAGCGATCTAAACTTTCAAAATTAACCGTCGGTTAGATCGCTCTGAGGAACCAAAATATCGTGATTACCTGATATATCGCTGGAAAGAATATTGGAGTCCTCATAGCCGATCTAAACTTCAGCTAAATTACAAAGTTAAGAACGTTGTCTAGATCAGTTTAATATCGTAATTATCAGATGTATCATTGGAAATAAGTTTTTACTAAACAGAGCCTCCAGCTAAATTAGAAAGTTTAGAAACACCATTTAGATCGGGCTAAATAACGAAATTATCTGATATATCACTGGAAAAAATTTGGACTCCTCAAAGCAGATGTAAGTCCAACTAAATTAGAAAGTTTAGAACGCTATTTAGATCGGGCTAAATATCGTAATTTAGCTGTGTTTAGCTGTGTTTTATCGTATTTAGCTTATTTAGTTCCCATTGACAATACACAGAGTTTGGAATAGGAACACGGCGATAGGCACATCTATCCCAGCTTTATACGTAGCCAGGGCCATTAACTGTTTTCTATTTTCTATCTAATGTAGACATAGTATATCCAGTTAAGATATATAAGTTGTTTAAATTTTGATATATTGACTAATTTTGATACGCTGACTTATCACATACATAGACCCAGTAATCCCCATAGTAAGACGTCACACTATAGGTAAATGACTACGATGAATCCATATTCCCACTGTGGTGGATATGGGACCCGGACTACTTTTAAAACGTAAACAAAAAATCAGCTGTTCAGACTTATTTTCAAATCCTGTTCAGACTTATTTTCAAATCCATGAAATGCACAAGTTGGAGGGTAATGAGCATAGGGAAATATGGAGTATAAAAATATACGTGTAAAATACAAAATACCGTCGATACTAGAATATTTATGAATTTGTGTTTCTTTGTCGTTGATTTGCGATGAAACGTTTGATTTCTACACCACTGACATTTTATTTAATACGCTATGTTACCAACATTTTGTGTTGTCTCCCTCGTCAAAAGAGACCCTGTCGATGTCCACTGAACAACATAATAAGCATAGCCGATAACAAAAGACACGTACCAATCATCCCTGCAGCAGTAAGAATGTTTTCTAAAGCAACATTGACGGGTTTCAAGTTCAACACCACGATCAATGCTGCCGCGACAGTCAACGAGTCGAGCCCCCGGGTCGAGCCGAGGAAGCGTAGAGTGTTCATCATTCCTGAAAGCAATGACGATACTCCTGACTTGAACTCATCAGAAGAAACGCTACTTTATTTTCAAGAGTGACGAATTCACAAGGTTATTTAAAATTGCAAGCTATTGTTTTGTCCGTGCATATGTGCATCACGTACGTTTTCTGTATTGTACCTCGTTGTTGAACTTCCATCGTCTCGCGTCTGAGCTAAGAAAGACTCGTTGCTGATACAGTCTGAACGGAGGGTACCAAATTTGCATATTTTATCGTGTTCGAGAGCCTCGTTTTCGCTACCTCGCTGAGTGCGGAAGTGTGTGTGGGAGAGAGACCGGCGTACGATCTCAAAAACAAGGCCGTGAACTCAAACAGAAACTTATTCTTCTTTTAACTATGCCGATTTTCATTGACAATAAACCATTTATTAAGATTTTTCAAAGTATTTGACCAGAGAGTGCAAAATTTTTTACGATGGCACAATTACCGTGCCAAGGCGGACGATCGAACGACGTATTGGAATCCAACTTTTGCCAAAAAACCTAACTTTTAAGGGTTTTGTAGAGCTTGAGCCAAACTGAAACTTTCAGAAAATGTTCCTTATAGTATCGATAGTAAGTGGTCCAAATTTCAGGGCCGTACGATACATTGCATGAATTTGCGGCATGATTAAGTGACGCCGTGTAGAGACCGGTGTGCGCATTGAATTGAGGCACGGGCGTCCACGCTGCCGAGTACGGCAAACCATAGACCCTCGAGGGTCTATGGGCAAACGGACAATGCAAGTATAGCTGTTTTACGCTGTTGTTCACGGGTTTCCCATCACGCGTACAGAAATAAGACGCCCTACACGACAGTTCGTTGTACTCACTTCGCTCTGTATTAATCGCGTTTTACAAGTCATAGTACTGCATATTAAGTCAGGTGATGCTACCACCCCGTTTTGGATATTTTTTTTCAGTACAAGCTATTTCAGGCGCTACAAACGTGGCGAAATTAGCCACACCCGTACGATACAAGGCGTCGAAAGCAACACACAGAGACAGTCCATGTCCGATATGTAAGCGCCATACACGTCGAAATATAGTTGCGTCGTCCATGGATTCACGTAACTAATTTATCACGAAATATTTATGTACAGTTTTCTAAACACACTTAAATTGAAAATTGGGGTTTGAAGTTTCAAAATATCAATATTTAGCCCCTACAATAATAATCCAAATACGACGTCCTATTACTGCGATAGCAGTCCGATTACTACGCACTCAACATCGGGTCAAAAATTTGACAACTTTTACCCTCTAAATACCACTTCCGTCGTGTTAACAGTTTGAGGATAAACACAATAAGTTTCAAAGGTATGATAATAAGATTTTGTTAAGCTTGTCATTTATGAAACGGCTTTGGGCGAAATTCACCATCCTGTCCGAAAACTATATCACACTGAGTGTAGCACTTTGTTTAGAACGCTTACACAAGCACAACACATACACACACACCACAGTGTACATTGTCGTTGTGAATGAGTATTCCAGGTGATAGTTTACAGTAAATGACGGGTTGATTTGTCATTGGTATTGTTATGTAGGTCATTTCCCCCCACACTCATCATGACCTGAGTTCAATTAGTCTAGAACATTCTCAAGGTCACTACCCTCAATGACCTCACAACCTTGAATTCAATTAGTCATGTTTGGAATGTTCTGGAAAGTTGATTAGTTGTGTAAGGGAGATAATTTTAGAACAGTAATTAGCATGTCAATAAAAGTTCTAGATTGTTCTTATATGCCTTTATAAAAGGGACGTGCTCAGCTTCCAGTCAGACTTTTGGGATCGTGTCTCTTGTGTGTTACTAAACTCCAGCAGTAGTCGATTCTCAAGACTTTTCAAGACCTTCACTGTCAACGCTGGATTTATACTGTGGACTTTGTGCAGCTTCAAGCCTGCAAGCCAAAGGACTGTTCATTCATCCACTGACTGTTACAACTCTGAGACTGGAGCTTTGCCGTCCCAGCTGAGATAAGTAGTCTGTACACTTTTAAAGCTTGTACTCTATCCCTGACTTAGCAATTAGTTTATTTTCGTAATAAATTTTGTTTAAACGTTAACTGCTGGGTTCACCCTTTTGTTTGTATCCTCTGCACGTAACAAAATTGGGGGCTCGTCCGGATACGAATATTTTGAGCCGTTTGACAACATTTTGACAGCCTTTTCAAAACTACTGTATACTGTGAACTCAGCGAAATTTAATCATGGCGGAATTTAAACCAGAGGAAATGGATGACCTTGATCAGGACACATTTGATTCCCTCAGAAAAGACAACCTCATAACACTGGCAAATTTCCTTAAAGTAGATGTCAAAAGATCTATGCGCAAGCGAGAAATACAGTTCAAGATTGCAAAACATTTAGTTAATTCTGGCCATTTTGAGGAGTCTGCCTTAAAAGATTATGAGCCTGAGTCCTCCTTCGAACTCAAAAAATTAGAATTAGAAATACAGGCAGATTTGGAGCTTAAGAAATTGGAATTAGAAAAGGAAAAATTACAAATGAAAGAAAAAGAAAGGCAGGAAAGATTAGAAATGGAAGAAAGACAGAGAGAAAAAGAATTGCGATTAGAAGAACAGCGATTACAGGTAGAAATAAAACGTTTAGAGCTTGGACAGTCAGGAAAATTCTTCCTTCAGACAAGTTTGACATCACTAAGCATTTCAGGTTAGTTCCCCCTTTTCCAAGAAAAGGATGTTGATAAATATTTCCTTCATTTTGAGAAAATTGCTCAGAGTCTGAATTGGCCTAAGGAGTCCTGGTCTATGCTTTTGCAGAGTGCTTTGGTGGGTAAAGCCAGAGAAATTTACATTCAGTTGTCAGTAGAGCAGGCTTCAGATTATGATTCTGTGAAGGAATTAATTCTCAAGGGCTATGAGTTGGTGCCTGAAGCTTACCGTCAGAAATTTAGGGATTGTGAGAAGGTGAAGGATCAAACTTATGTTGAATTTGCTCGAACAAAAGAACAACTGTTTGATCGTTGTGTTCTTTCTGAAAGGTCAGTCAGAATTATGACAAATTACGACAACTTGTTTTGATTGAGGAATTTAAAAGGTGCATCCGGAGTGACATCAAGACGTTTATTAATGAACAAAAGGCAGATACATTAGAGGTTGCTGCACGTTTGGCCGATGATTATTCATTGACCCACAAATCTTCATTTCTCAGCAAACCATCCCAGTCCTTTTCATACAGAAACAATGCAGGTAAATTTAACTCCTCCTTTTCATCCAAGAATTTTTCAAAGGAGAGTAGGAAATCAAATGACAACAGTTCACAAAATTCAAGTAACACTTCCACATCATCAGATCCCAAGTCTCAATCTCCTTCTGACAAACAGTTCGGTACACTTTCTTGTAATTATTGCAAGAAAGACGGCCATTTAATGTCAGAGTGTTTCAAATTGAAAAGAAAACGTGAAGGTCAAAGTGGTCAAAGTGGATCTAAGCCCACCGGCTTTATTTCTTCATCAACTCAATTAGAGTCTAATAATGTG
Organism: Ptychodera flava; assembly: GCF_041260155.1. Lineage (NCBI taxonomy): Eukaryota > Metazoa > Hemichordata > Enteropneusta > Ptychoderidae > Ptychodera > Ptychodera flava. The sequence goes on from NC_091940.1 coordinate 39,097,934, forward strand.
TGCAACACATTTTCTGAGGTTAAATCCCTCTTATCCCCAATTAATGAGGTCAAGGTCAATTCTTCTCAAGATAGCATTATGGGTATTTTCGAGCCATTTATTCATAATGGTTTTATATCACTTTCTAGTGATTTCTCTTCCGCTGCCCATGTCAAATTTTAAAGAGATACTGGGGCGTCCCAGTCTCTTTTGTTGGCATATACCCTGCAGTCTTCTGAAAAGTCATTTTCAGCTTCTAAAGTTCTTATTAAGTGGGTAGATTGTAATGACTACATTCCTGTTCCTCTCCATAATGTCTATTTGTCTTCTGACTTTGTTTCTTGACCTGTGACTTTAGATATTAGGCCTCTTTTGCCTTTTGAAGGGATTCTACTTCTCCTTGGAAACGACCTTGCTGAGGACAAGGTCATTACTAATCCACTTGTGACCAATAAACCTAATTTAGATCAGGATCCAGAGCCACTTTAGCACGAAATTCCTGGGTATATCCTTCATGTGCCGTTATTCGAGCCATGTTTGAGAAGACCTCTGAGAATCAAAATATTCTCAAAAATAATGTCACAGATGTTGACTTAAATGACTCCTTTCTCAGTCAGGTGTTTGATACAGATCATTCCGTTATCCCTCGTGGATTTGAAACTTCCAGTAAAACTTCTGCTGACCAAAGTCAGACATTTTCTAGATCAAATCTCATTGCAGAACAACACAAAGACCCAGATATTTTGTCTTTGTTTGACAGGGTAGATGATGAAGGTAAAACTTCAGATAGCTCTGTTTCCTATTATACAAAATCTGGTATTCTCATGCGTAAATGGAGACCTCCAGATGTCTTGGTTGATGACGATTGGGCTATAAAACATCAAATTGTGGTTCCAAAGCCCTACCGTGCTGAAATATTGCGCCTAGCCGATGAAACCCCCTGGGCTGGTCACTTAGGAGTCAGGAAAACTTATCATAAAATTCTCAGTCACTTTTATTGGCCTAATCTCAGGCAGGATGTAGTACATTTCTGTAAAACTTGTCACACATGTCAAATGGTAGGAAAACCAAATCAGACCATTCCAAAGGCCCCTTTACAGCCAATTCCTGCATTTCAAGAACCATTTAGTAGGATACTAATAGACTGTGTTGGGCCCCTACCAAAAACAAGATCAGGAAATGAGTACATGTTGACAATTATGTGTACATCAACTCGGTTCCCAGAAGCCATACCACTGAGAAATATAAAGACAAAGACTATAGTGAGAGCTTTAGTCAAATTTTTCACTTTATTTGGCCTCCCCAAATGTGTCCAGTCCGATCAAGGCTCCAACTTTATGTCTGGTATTTTTCAACAAGTAATGGATCAGCTAGGCATTAAACAGTATAGGTCATCCGCCTATCATCCAGAAAGTCAGGGTGCTCTTGAGCGATTTCATCAAACTTTGAAAAACATGATTAGGACCTACTGTTTTGACACAGAGAAGCAGTGGGATGAAGGAATTCATTTTTGCTCTTTGCTGTTAGAGAGTCAATTCAAGAGTCTCTTGGTTTTAGCCCATTTGAGCTTGTATTTGGACATACAGTCTGTGGCCCACTTAAGCTCGTTAAAGAGAAAATTCCTATCAGACGATGATGATTGTCTGAATATTTTGCAATATGTGTCAGATTTTCGTACGAAACTCTCTAAAGCATGTGGATTAGCCAGAGAAAATCTTGAGTCATCTCAGCAGTCAATGAAAACAAATATGATAAAAGCACCTCAAACGGAAGTTTGAACCAGGTCAAAAGTTCTTGTTCTACTTCCAATTCCTGGCAAACCACTCCATGCTCGTTACTTTGGGCCATACCTAATTGATAAGAAATTGAGTGATTTAAATTACATCATAATAACACCTGACAGGCGAAAACAAAAACAGCTATGTCACATAAATATGCTTAAGCCATATTTGGATAGGGATAATCCTACTATAACTCAGCCTGTCAGTGCAGTCAGTTCAAACCATTATGAAGATAGTGATACTGAAACTGACTTGAGTGAAAATACTCTAAACTCAAAGCTGGGCTCGGTCAAGCTTCAGAACTCAGAAATCCTGGAGAAGCTGGAGTCTACAAAGTTGGCACACCTCCAGCCAGAACAACAACAACAGGTGAAAGAACTGCTCCATGAATATAAACACCTGTTTCAAGATGTTCCAACGAGGACAAACGTCATCTATCACGATGTTGATGTTGGGGACAGTAAGCCTGTAAAACAACATCCATACAGACTGAATCCAACAAAAGCGAAATATCTCCAGGAAGAAGTCAAATACCTGCTGGACAATGACTTTATTGAACCCAGTAAAAGTAACTGGAGTTCGCCGTGCATACTTGTTCCCAAATCAGACCACAGTTATCATATGTGCACGGATTTAGGAAGGTCAACGCTTTAACAAAGACAGACACTTTCCCAATCCCGAGGATTGATGACTGCATCGACCGAGTGGGAAAAGCCAAGTATGTGACAAAATTTGACCTACTGAAGGGATTTTGGCAAGTCCCTCTGACGGATCGTGCTCGTGAAATATCCGCCTTTGTTACACCAGACGGATTGTTCCAGTACAAGGTGATGCCATTCGGAATGAAGAACTCTCCGGCAACGTTCCAACGGATGATCAACGACGTCATATCCGGGCTAGACGGGTGTGCAGCTTACGTTGACGACGTCATCCTGTATAGTGACACCTGGGAGGAACACATCAAGCTCATGCGGAAGTTCTTTGAGAGACTGAGCAAAGCAATGTTGACTGTCAACCTTGCCAAATCTGAGTTTGGTTGGGCGAGGGTGACTTTTACCTCGGACATACTGTAGGACAGGGTGAAGTAAAACCTGTTGATGCCAAAATCAGTGCCATTTCAAGTTTTCCCATACCAAACTGCAAACGACAACTGATGCGCTTTCTCGGTATGGCTGGTTACTACAGAAAATTCTGTCCAAATTTCTCCACAATAACTGAGCCTTTGACTAACTTACTTAAAAAGAAAGTAAAGTTTGTTTGGTCAGAGCAATGCCAACAGGCATTTGATACACTTAAAGCCATACTGCAAAGTGCTCCAGTGTTGTCTGCACCAGATTTCACTTTGCCATTCAAATTAGCTGTGGATGCTAGTGATACGGCTGCTGGTGCTGTTTTATTGCAAGAGGATAGTCATGGTGTAGATCATCCTGTTTGCTATTTTTCACGCAAATTTAACAAATCCCAGAGAAACTACTCTACAATTGAAAAAGAGTGTTTATCTTTGATATTAGCTTTACAGCATTTTGAAGTTTATGTTACTTCTTCAAATCAGCCAATAGTGGTTTATATTGATCACAACCCTCTTGTTTTTCTGCAGAAATTTAAAGGCAAAAATCAGAGATTGCTAAGATGGAGTTTAATGTTACAGGAGTTTAATCTTGATATTAGACATATCAAAGGCAGAGACAATTTAATTGCAGACTGTCTCTCTCGTATTTAGAGTTTATTGTTGTTCACTTTCAAGAAATTTTACTTTAGAAAAAAAAAATTTGAGTACTTAAATCCTTTTCAAGATTACATTTGTAAAAGAAAGATTTTTCTTTGAAAATTTTCTTTTTTGAAGAGGGGGTGTGTTATGTAGGTCATTTCCCCCACACTCATCATGACCTGAGTTCAATTAGTCTAGAACATTCTCAAGGTCACTACCCTCAATGACCTCACCAACCTTGAATTCAATTAGTCATGTTTGGAATGTTCTGGAAAGTTGATTAGTTGTGTAAGGGAGATAATTTTAGAACAGTAATTAGCATGTCAATAAAAGTTCTAGATTGTTCTTATATGCCTTTATAAAAGGGACGTGCTCAGCTTCCAGTCAGACTTTTGGGATCGTGTCTCTTGTGTGTTACTAAACTCCAGCAGTAGTCGTTCTCAAGACTTTTCAAGACCTTCACTGTCAACGCTGGATTTATACTGTGGACTTTGTGCAGCTTCAAGCCTGCAAGCCAAAGGACTGTATTCATTCATCCGACTGACTGTTACAACTCTGAGACTGGAGCTTTGCCGTCCCAGCTGAGATAAGTAGTCTGTACACTTTTAAAGCTTGTACTCTATCCCTGACTTAGCAATTAGTTTTATTTTCGTAATAAATTTTGTTTAAACGTTAACTGCTGGGTTTCACCCTTTTGTTTGCATCCTCTGCACGTAACAGTATCCATATAAGTATTATTCTACAAGAATGGAAATTGAATGAAGTTGAGAACGGCGAAGTTTAAACTGTAGTGAATTTTGCGTTGGGACAAGCCTCCTCATGTATTAGTAATGAGAGCTGGCCGAAGCAGCCTTTACAGGGCCCCCAATTTGTCAATTTAAATGCCCAGTGATGACAGACCCATCACCATCGACCGGGAAGTTCAAATGTGATCGATTTTGACCGGGTACGACTTGGAAATCGCCGTTTTTCCACTCTTTTGCAGGTCGGTAGTTCAAGTGAAGCCCAAATTAGGTCAGTGAGATAAATTTCAGTGCCTATGATAGCACATTTCAATCGATCGCTCGTGAATGGGGTGTTTTTTTCTAGGCCTTGAAGGTGGCTGATGAGCCTTGACCAGGGCTATCTCGATTCCACCCTTGGTTGTATAATAGGACGGGAGTGACGTCGGGCGACCTACGTCGTTTTTTGGTCACGATTACAGTTTTCTTTTACAATTATCTACAACATCGACAAACAACAGCAAGGAATGAGACATTGTTTTTTAATATTTTTTATTATCGTCATCATCATCATCATCATCATCATCACCAACAACAACAACAACAACAACAACAACAAGATTACTCAATTCCCTGTGCGAACACGTACTCAACTGTACGTCCGAAGTGAAGGCCTCCATGATGGAAACGCGGATTCACGGGTCAAGTTTAAATGTCTGTAAGTTTGTATCCAACCTTGAGCCAAACTGACATTACGTCTGAACATTTCTAAAACCACGAAAATTCGATTGCAGGTTTCTTTTGGGCGTAAATATCATTGCATGTATTTGCGGCATCGCTAAACTTGGGCCTTCAGACGATCCCAAAAAAAACAATCATATAGTTAATTTTAATTTTATAACGAACTTTTAAAAAAGAATATAAGTGAAGCAATGTTACACCGCCCTTAAGTTTCTTTAAGAGGATAGTTTTTGATTGACAAGGGAAGCTTAAATAATTTTTGGTCAAACAAAATGTATCAAAATGATATTCATACGTTAGATTCAGAGAAAATAATTTCTTAGAATTGCTTGCAGATCAAATTTACTGCGGCATCTTATGTACTACGGAGGGATAAAAATTGTTCGGAGGGGAAAATACAAGATGCACCGACTGAAGTAAAAGAATTGATGTCCATTGTCTACCTCTTCAATACGACTAACATCTATGAAAAACGTAGTAGTATCCTTAGCACACTCGCCAAGATAAATTACATTCACCTATTATTTACCTAAAGTATTCGAGTATTAGGTGTGGTGTGTCTTAAAAGCTACCACAGTTCATCCGAATATAAAATTGGCGTAAATAAAATGGGTGTAAATAAAGTATAAATAAATGAGATTAATCAACTATTAGGATGGTTTTTCAACTGAAGTAAATAAATTCCTATTTTTGTCTTCCAAATATATGAAAACGTTTCTTACCACAATCTCTTTCATCCGAGCCATCGATACAGTCTCGAAAATTGTCACATTGAAACCAAGTAGGAAAACAACCTCCATCGTCACATATAAATTTATTATCACTTCCGCACGTACCTTTTTATAAGATATGGAACTCGAAATGTTAGTGATCGAACGTGTCTTTTCTGGGGAGAAGATGTTGTTAAAAAGGTATGTACAAGTAAAAATTTGAGAGGTAAGTTTTCAACTTAATATATTTAGTTTCATTTGCATACCTTCTGGTGAGTTTATTTCTCTAGTAAGGCTACACACCGTTACAGGGACAAAGTCAGCCATTATTCATGAATTTTGTTTGATACGAGACACTATTTATATTGTTTGACATGTTGAAAGATACTGAATGAACAGGTGACCATGCATATATTCCATCCCGGTTTATAGACGATAAATAAAAACCATCGCGAGAGGGAATAAATGGTCATGACCATGAACTCGGCTGTTCACCTCAGTGAGTAACCACGTGTGAAAAAAAAACACTCACAGTGACACGTCCTGCTTCTGGCTCCAGATCAAGAACGCAGTGTTCGGGATTCACCTAAGCTTACTATCTATACCGTCTGCTGAAGTTACATTTTGACGGTCAGCTTTGCATTCAGATCTTGACGACCAATCTTTTCTTCTATGTACGGTTCTTTGCTGCAAATTCGAAAGGGCATTTCAAATGCCAACTGCAACAATCACGGAGCCGTTTGCCGACGACAGTGTTTATTCACAGTCTCTCTCGCTCACTGTGACCTATTGGCTAAATAGCGGATTGTTTTTGTCTCGTTTGTACCTCCATATAGACTTACTTGCCCATGGACTGTGGGCATAGAAATATCAAAAGGGAGTAAAATGAAGGAAGAAACTTCAGCAGACTGTCACGTTAGTATTGAGGTGATCGCCAGATTGAAGCAATATACTTTGGCAACTGACGCGTACACTGTGGGTACTGCATGCTGTGTATGCCCGGTCCTCTGGTCATGACTGCGTGAATACTGTTTAAATCCGGCGAGACATACTTCTACTTTTTTCAGCGGATTAATTGATTGAGTCAACACCACAGCCGTCCCACACGCATTGTGTGACGGCTGTAATGTTGACTCAATCAATTAATCCGCTGATACGGACAGCGGATTAGCAAGTTGGCAATGTTTTTGGAGCAATTACAGTGGTGTATACACAAGTTGGAGAGGAGATAAGGACTTGTCGGTAATATATAAAGCAGTTAGACGGTGTGGAGTCGAAATCTTTATTTGAAATACCACAGTCAAAATTAATAAAATTACTTGTAGTAATAAAGAAAGCAGTCAGACGGTTTAGAGTTGACCTCTTTATATGAAATATCACTGTCAAATTAATAAAATCAAATAAAGGAAACCGTTGCCAAAAACCTATCGCTCCCCACCCTTCCCCCACCCCAGGGGACTGATTTCTGTGCCCTGTGTATATACAACACTACAGAAAGCTTGCAGTTTGTTGAGAGTGTCAAAGATCGATGCACAAAGCAAGAGATAGCACAATCAACGATTGGAACACTGAAAAAAGATTTGTCGAGGTTTTTCAACTTGAGTTCAAGGCGAGCTCGAAACATGCGAACTGCGATGCGACGTCGGCATTTATGGCCTAAGCGATAAGCGCCAGATTCAGATTCTACTACGATGTCTACCATGAATTCAAAATAGGTAACCTTGTATTAGAAAGATACATACAGGAGATTTAAGTGATCATTTTTAGAAATTAGATTCGCCATTTATAAACACATAGGAAAGTAAACTGAGAGCTCTTATGTTTTATTTATTACAGTGGCTCTGCACCATTAACTACATTAGGGACCGTTCAGTTTTTACAGCCGGGGGGGGCGGCAAAATCCAGGGAGGGTCATCATAATTTGGAATCCGCGAAGGGGGGGGTCATCACTTTTTCACTGGTAGAAAGGGGGTCACCACATTTTCAAAAACATAATACCTACAATAAAGTTTACTTTATGCCATGGCCATGATCGACCCTCTTTACTGGCGGGCGCCTTCGGCGGCCCACTACAATAAATATACTTTATGTATTACCCATGACCCTCTTAGCGGGCAGACGCCTTTGGCGGCCCACTCCAATTAGGTTTACTTCATGCAATGGCCATGATCGACCCTCTTTACCGGCGAGCCGCCTGCGGCGGCCCACTACAATAAATTGACTTTATTGTAATACCCCATGACCATCTTAACGGCCAGACGCCTTCAGCGGCCCAGGAAGGTTCAGTAAAGTTTACTTTGTGCAATGATAATAATAATAATTATTATTTATTTTATTGCCATATGCATTAAAATACAATGGAAATTGATTTGGCCATGATCGACCCTCTTTTTACCAGCAGGCCACCTTTGATTGCCCACTAGAATAAAGTTGACTTTACGTAATGGCCCATGACCATCTTAACTGGAGGGCTGCCTTTGGCGAACCACTCCAATAAAGTTTACTTTATACAATGTCCATGGACATAAGTTGTCTATGGAAATGAAGTTAAAAATTGCCTTACAGTCGTCCTAATTAACAGACGTTTGCATGGATGTGGCTGAGAAGTTTGTGCACTGGCATCTCTGCTACACGAATAAAGTGCGCCGCGTACCGGAGTTCAAATCCAAACCGTGCGGGTAAAATATTTTTCAGCGCGGGGGGGGGGGGGGGGGGGGGGTCATCGAATTTTTTCGTCTGACAAGGGGGGGTCATCATTTTTTCGCGAAAAATGCAGGGGGTTCTATATTTTTTTGAACACCGGCGACAAGATTTTGCCGGCCCCCCAGGCTGTAAAAACTGAACGGTCCCTTACCTATACTATAGTATATGTATGTTATGTGTGTGGAATCTGAGGCAGCCTCAGATTAAGATTCAGATTCGGATCGGAGAGCTATGTAACCACTGACTAGAATGTACGAAAATGAACAAGCATAAGTCAATGGTAGGAGTGGGATATCACTTCTTGACTAAGAACAGAAGTGGAACAACGTCCTTTTTCCCCGTGGCATTGGTACAGATGCTGCCTATTTGCAAAAAAATGTAACTTTTCTATCAGTAAGATAGGAGGTCTTTTGGTCTCTTCTCGACTCGTCTCGGTCCGGTTTTGTGACTCGCCCAGTCATTGCCATCTGTAACGTCATGCATCAAATGATGTCAAAGAAATAACGGAACACAAGTTATTTATAACAACAACTTGTCCGCGAGGACGTGGATTTATTCCAGGCTCAAAATCATGTGCCTCAACAACAACGGAAAATGCATGCGCAAACTGATACTATTTATCTGCAGGGGTGAACAGTCTATCTGATGAAGTTCAGTATTTGTCCATAACGTTACACCTTTCCTTCTTTGCAAAGCATGTGCGAATCTAAGAACACAATGAATACAGAAATGAAACCATGGAATTTCGCAAATCAAAAATTGTTCCAAATGATTATATGCAAATATTTAAAAGATGAGTCAGTTCTTTAAGCAACATTATCTGAGATATGTTGATGGTGTTGACACACGACACTGCGCGTTCTAGTCATGCTGCTCTCAACTCTCTGTGGCGACTTTGGTTTTACGGGCGAACTAGACACTGGTACATCTCTGGATTCACATTTCATCTGGCTTCGAACTGGTTCTTTCCATGGAGATGAAGGAACTTGTAGCTGCTCAGGGGTAGTACTCTCTGAAGTACTTGCTTTCTGTGGTTGTACTCGTGGACGTGGCAGTAATTGGGGAGAGTCTGGTATGAATGACTCTGAGGAATTTACGATTTCTCCTGAACACTCGTCCGTCTTCGGTTCTCACACTGTATTATCTTACATCAACCTGTCCTAGTACTTGTGCTTTAATCCATTTTCCTGCCCTTTCATGGGTAAGTGGTTTGATGCGTACTATGTCACCTTTCATCAAACTTGACATTTCCTTTGCACCCTGACTGTTGTAGTGTTGAGTTTGTACAAGTTTCCTTTTATAAAGTTGGTCTTGTATGCCATCCACCACTTTTGGTTTGAGTAACTTCCTGGCCGTAGGTAGTAGGGTCTTGGTGCATCTACCAAACAATCGTTGTGCTGCAGAGGCTGTGATACCCTCGCTTGGAGTATTTCTCCAGTCAAGCAAGGTAGAAGTCTGTTCCAGCCTCTTTAGCTTTCTTCATCAACGTTTTTGCTGTTTTCACAGCATTCTCCACCTTACAATACTCTGGGGTACTCTGGTGAGCTTGTGATATGTTCAAACTCGTAGGCTTTGGCAAAATCCGGAACTCCCTTGAACTATAGGGATTGTTGTCACTGTGTAACTGATCAGGAATACCATGGACTGAAAATGTCTCTTGGTCTTCTTGATAATTTCTGTTGCAGTTTTCTCATACAATCGGTCAACTTCGAAGTAGTTTGAGTAGTAATCCACTGTACAAAGGTAGTCTCTACCGTTAAATGTAAATATGTCCGAACCAATCTTCTCCCAGGGTCTCTCTGGAATATCATGGCATATCAGTGGCTCTTTCTGCTGATTTCTTTGGTATGTATTGCAGACATCGCATTTGGAGATGAAGTCTGTCAGCTCTGCATTCATTCCTGGCCAATAAACGACTTCTCTGGCTCTCCTCAAACAACTTTGTATACCAAGGTGTGCACTATATAGCTTTTCTCGTATTTTGGCCTCAACTTTACAGGTACGGCACATCTCAGGCCCTTGAAAATGACCCCATCTTGCACTGCAAGTTCATCTCTGCTGTTGAAGTATACATGTACTTCTGGTGGCAGGTCAGTCTTCTGATCTGGCCATCCTTTCAATATAGTTTGTTTCAGAGATTGCAGTATTGGGTCGTTAGCTGTTTCCACCTGTATTTCAGAAAGTTGTGGTTCCAAGATAGGCAGGTAGTCAACCATGTGAATACTCTCTACTTCTTTCTCTACTTCAGATCTGTCACCAATATCTAGTGAAGCTCTTGATAGAGTGTCTGCAAGGTACATTTCCTTACCACATTTATAGCGGATTTCCACATTGTAGTTGTTCAATCTCATTAGAAGTCTCTGTAGACGGCGTGGTGCTGAGGCTAACGGTTTCCTATGTATGGAAACTAATGGTTTATGGTCTGTCCATAATGTTACTCTGCGGCCATAAACATACTGATGGTTGCGTTCCATACCGAAAACTTGAGCAAGAAGCTCCTTCTCTATCTGTGAGTATTTCTGCTCAGCAGCTGTAAGTGCTCTACTGGCATAGGTGACTGGCTGACCTTGCTGCATGAGTACAAATCCAAGGCCTTTGGAAGATGCATCACCCTGCCCTTCTGTCGGTAGTCCAGGGTCAAAGTATCTCAATACTGGGGCAGCAGTCACTGCTCGTTTGATTTTCTCAAACGCTTCATCTTGTTCCCGAGACCATTTCCATTCAACACCCTTGTGAGTGAGTCTTCGCAGCGGCTCACACATATCTGATCAACCACACAGGAACTTTGATAGGTATTTCACCATTCCAACCACTCGCTGCACTCCAGCTGTATCTGTTGGCTTCTCCATTTTTTGTACTGCGTCCACTTTCTTTGGATCTGGCTTCAGGCCTTCATCGGTTAACAGATGTCCATAGAATAGCATCTCAGTGAGTCTCAACTCTAGCTTTTCTTTGTTTTAGTTTGATATTTTTCTGTCTGCATCGTTCTAACAGGCCTATCATGTTTCTGTCCTGATCTCTGTTGGCTTCCTCTATGGTATCACCCTGACCTAGTATCAGAATATCATCTGCAATCTTATATACACCTGGCAGGCCTTCTAAGTTCTGGTCAAGTTTCTGCTGGAAATACTCAGGTGCAGGTGAGATACCGAATGGCATTCTCAACCATCGATATCGACCCCATGGGGTCTGAAATTTAGTCAGTAAGCTTGACTCTTCATCTAGCTCTATCTGCAGGAAACCTTCTTTTAGGTCCGCTTTACTGAAGACCTTAGCTTTATTGAGCTCTGGTAAAACATCTTCAATGACTGGAAGGGGATAATGACTTCTCTTCAATGCTCTATTCAAATGTTCTGGGTCAATACATACACGAATGGCTCCCGTAGATTTCTTCACAATCACAAGGCTTGATACCCATTTGGTAGGCTCATCCACCTTTGTTATAGTGCCACGTTTCTCTAGTCGATCCAACTCATCTCTGAGTTTTTGTTTCAATGCAACTGGTACTCGACGCGGCGGCATTATGGCTGGAACAACTGACTCATCTACCTCCAAGTGCAGCTTGCCTTCCATGCAACCTAATCCCTTGAATAGATCACCATATGTTGACAGTATTTTCTCTTTGGTTAGTCTCTCACCCAACTCTACATCTGACAGTGGACGCTGAATGTCTATATTGTTCACTTGCATATTGTTTCGTTCTACAGTTATCAATTTCATCACTTGAGCTGTGACTGAACCCAACAGTGGTGTGTACTTGCCCCTAACCACAACAAAATCCACTTTGTATCTCTTACTGGTCTTGGGGTTACACACTGACAGATTCGTAATTCCAAGTATCGGCATTCTTGACTTGCTATACATCTTAAGGTTACCACTGGACTTCTTGATAACCGTCCCCTTTGGTATATTTTGTATTTGCAGCACATTACACGTAGCACCACAGTCTATCTGCATCCGGACTGGTTTGTTTGCTATTCCATTGTTTCCATTATCCTATTTGGGTATTCTGACTTATTTATAGCGTTCACTTGAAAGCTCTTGTTTTTGTCATCAAACGAAACTGACAAGACTCCGTCATCATCCGTGGATCCTTCAGTGTCATATGTTTGATCCAAGACATATACTTTCTTCTTTTTCTTTCCATCTTCTTTGCCCTTTCTATCACATTTCCTGGCAAAATGATTTCGTCTTCCACATGCTGCACAAGTTTTACCATATGCTGGACACTTTTCTTTCTTTCTCTCATGGCGACGGCCACAGAATTTACACTCCATAACCATATTTTGCTCATTACTGGGCTGACTTTCTCTGCTCGTCTTCCTGGTTACTGCATTTACTTGTGCTTGCTCAGTAGGTTCACCAGCATGGCCTTTATTTGTGTACGGTTGTCTTTCAGCAGCTTTGCATATATCTAAGCATTTAGTGAGTGTTAGATCTGCTTCCTGGAGCAACTTTCTTCTTACGCTATTTTCTCGTAGAACCGCAGACAATCCTATCGCATATCAATTCATCGTTTAGTGTGCCATAGTTACACGTCGCCAGGCCACGCAAAACTGACGCATACGCCTCCAGCGTTCTCACCAGGCCGCGATTCCGCGACATTCTCGCATATTTTTCTGTTTTGTCGCGGATTTCTTGGGTGTGCGCGCCAATAGTGGCGCGCTTTGAAATTATAAACTTTCGTGGTGCCAGCCGTATGGCCGGCCGGCCGTATCATACAGCCAGTACTTTTCACCATGGACGTAAATGATTGACGCGAGTAATTACACTTCCTGGTTAACGTTGCAACCGAGGCAATCTGGAAGCAATACCCGTCAGAGGGCGTACTTAAACCACAGTCACTTGTGATTCGATACATGGCCGATGTGTGGTATGCATTACGTATACCACACAGCGGCCGTCGTGTATTGAACCACACCAGACTGTGGTAGTCTGACGCACTGGACGTCTTCGCCTTGCATACATACCGGTACATGTCCACGGAATTCGCGGAAGCTGGAGGCGTCACGGGCACGATAAATATTTTCATAGGCTACGACAACAATAATCCGAACTACGAAAACACAAGAATGTAAAGCTTGTATATCCCTAAGGAATTACATGAACATTTTTCGAAAACTACGAACTCGAAGCTGGTAGCATTATACTGTGAGTTCCGCATGGCAACCAGGGTCTGGACGGGCGCGACGTTATAGTGTTCGTGCCGTTGAGATTCAGTGAATTTTTGTTTTCGAAAAATAACGCAACTTTGTCTGAGATAATTTTTAGGTCTTTGCTATGTTTGGAATCATGTATAAACTTCGCGGGAGATACGTGTTGTGTGATGTTATAATATCAGGCATTTGCTCCGTTCCTCGCCCACGCGACCTAGTAACTACGACTGGAAATGATTGACAATTTGCCCACTGCCGACTGATGATTTTATTCCAAAAGTAGTTCAGAGGTTTTAATGTGGAATAGTTGGAGGAAAGTTCTGTTATTATGCAAAAAATTATCAATTCTTGGCTTGCGCATGTGATAAGTTCCAGCGAACTCATACGTGAGAACATGGACGTCTTTTTCCCATGCTTCGATCAATTGACAAAATTTGTAGCCTTGGTTGGCTGGCGACCGAAATTTCACGTCAAAATGTGATGATTGTTTACAAACATTATAGGGATATGTTTCCTAATCTAAATAGATGCCATAGCACTGACTAGGCCTGTTCCTTCTCCTGACTGTGAAAGGGGATTTTCAGATTAAGTGTGCAAAGCAACATAACTCATGACAGAAATCAACTTGGAGCCGAACGGCTGGACACTCTAGCAAAAAAAAGTGTTATGGTAGAGGGCCCCGAAATGGACTTTCACACTGGAAAGAACGAAAGTCCCGTAGACTTTTCATTAAGAGGCACTGATATTCAATATCAGTTGATATGTTTACCGAATGTTTACAAAAAAGTTGTTAAGCTGAATGAGTTGTTGAGTCCTTTTCCATGCATAGAATAACGTTCGTATTTGCAGTTTGACTTTTTTAACATATTTATATATTGTCTCACAAAAATCATCCGTTGTCCCGCTTTTTTTTGGTCAGCGGGACAAAATGTCCCACAATTTTTTTTTCTGGTGAGAACACTGCGCCTCTATGGATTCCTCTGGCTCTTGTGCTCGATTATTGAACACATATCTCTCATAGATAACGTTTGTTTTCCCAACACAGTAGTTCGTCCAAAGTTCTAGAATTTTGTCGATATTTCCCTTCTCACCTTCATTTTGATAGGGTAGGCTGTTATGTGTGTGAAGGGCATCGACTCCAATACACGTGATGAAAGCAGCTACTCTACTCTTGTGGTCTTTCTCATCAAGTTTCGTCACAGTCTCATACGCGTCCCAAATCTGTTTCCATTTCTTCCAGCTTTTCGAAATATCACCCTTTAACTCTAGTTTGGGCGGTAATGAAACATGGGACACAAAGGTGGACGATTGGACAGAAACTGTTGCTTGTTCTTGTGACATTGTCTACGGCGGGAGAACTGCACCGTCTGAACTATATGCAAATAAGAAAGTTTCTTTAGCGTTCTCTGTAGACTGTACTCACGTCGCCTGGACAGCTGTCTTTGTGAGCTCGATTGCCATGTACAGGACCACTCAAAATGCTTCTATTTTAGCATCGGTCGCCACTCCTGACACCATGTAACGTCATGCATCAAATGACGTCAAAGAAATAACGGAACACAAGTTACTTATAACAACAACTTGTCCGCGAGGACGTGGATTTATTCCAGGCTCAAAAACATGTGCCTCAACAACAACGGAAAACGCATGCGCAAACTGATACTATTTATCTGCAGAGGTGAACAGGTTAGTCCAGTCAAATAGGGTTAGACCCACCACAAATTGCAACAGAATTTTTTTCTTCAGAATGCATTTCAGAGAGGTACCCAAACAACATATTAAAAGTTTACTCGAATCCACCTTGGGAAATATGACTAATTTGCATAAATCAAATATGGCGGCCAACCATCCGACAAAATAACATAATGTGCCATATATCACATGTTAAACAAGCTATTTCAGTGATTTCAAAGTCTGACACTAGTTATTTGGCTCAGGGAATCATTTTGGAGGTATAATGTTTCATATAGGCACTTCATTAATTTGCATAATTCCAATATGGCGGCCAACATTCCTACAAAAGACATTTTCGGTCATATACGACATATTAAACAAGCTCTTTCAGTAATTTTAAAGTTAAAAGTGTATTTCTTTGGCATGGACATATGATTTTCGAGATGTAATGATTTGCATAGGTAATTTGTTAATTTGCATATATCCAATATGGAGGCCAACATTCCTACAAAGGACATTGTCGGTCATATACCACGCATTGAACAAGCTATTTCAGTGATTTTAAACTTTTAATATTTTTCTTGGGTATAAGGAAACACTTATAGTGGTTCAATTTTTACAAAAAACTTTGATAATTTGCATAAATTAAATATGGCTGCCATATTAATGCCCCATGGCTTAATAGCTTCTAATATATATAAGGGTTTTGTATAGTGTTCAGCACTAGGAAACTATCAAGAAGAAACTGTTAAGTCCCTCGACATTCATCTTTAGCTCATGTTTGGTATTGATATAAATAACAAAAAGAGCTTATATGGTGAGTTTATGGCGTCTGTAAGTCTGTATGTAGGTATGTATGTGCGGATGTATGTACGTCACACGCAAAGGCTCCCATACCGCCAAGCTACCATCTCAGTATTTTGTGTACAGGTAGATGCAGGGGTTGAGATGTGACGTTGTTTCAGTGTCAAAAATATGCAAATGAGGTCAGAAAAAGGGGAAATCCTGCAAATGTGCAAGAGTGGTGGCAATAACTGAAACAGCGCACACATCTGAGTAAGAGGTTTTTGACCTTTAACCTTTTGTATTCAGGGTACCTATTATGTGCGGGAGTGGTGGCAGTAACTGGAACAGCTTATTATTCATTTCCTGTGATTGTTTATGAACTGTGACATATTAAAAGACCTGCTCTAACCATGGATGTCTATTTTTGTACATCCATGGTTAAAACATTCTCTGCTATGCATGTTGCTAAAGTTGACCTCCAGTACCTAAAGTTTCAGACGTTATTTACTTTTGTCATTCTTGTTTCTCTGGTTTAAATATTTCTTGTTGTTTTTCTGGTTGTGCAGAAATCATTGTCATAACATCAACGTAGAATTTTCCTGCACTGAACAGATAGAAACAACACTTATTGTTGATCTTTGGTATGTACCAATTCTGATCAAATTTGAGCGACACCGTGTAATTGCGGTATTTTTAAAATTTTAATTTTTCTATATATGACGACTGTTAATGATTGTTAGTCTTCTGAATAATATATTCTCTTTCTGAATATATCATTGGATTCATCTGTGTACGGCATTTTCGTAATTTGTATGGATGTTTAACACTGTACAGTGTCAAAACATGTAATCTGTAATGTTTACTGTTAAAAAAGATGTGTTCAAAATCTTTAGTTTTTAATTTAGACTGAACCCCCTTCTTATGGATGGGTGCATCTTTATAAGATCCCCTAGATGATAGGCAAGAAGTCATCACACATAACAGCAAAAATACAATAAACACAACAAAGCTAAAAAACAGAAAACATGATTTGACCAAAATAAGAAATGCCATAATACACACAAATTGAAACTTTGCAAACAATGTCAGATTCATAAAAACATTATGGACACATAGACTCAAAAAAATCTGAAAACTGCATGCTTTAGCAAAGGCTTACAATTAATCCGAAAACAGAATCCAACTATTACACAATACAAACAAGTACATCTTGAGTCATTTTTCCAAGTGTCATTTTTCCAGATGTACATGCTTGTATCGTGTATCAGTTGGATTCTGTTTGGCTGATGAGTTGTTTGAATTAATTTTAAGCCTTTCCTAAGCATGCAATTTTCAATTTTTTGTGAGTTTATGTGTTGATCAAGTTTTTTAGAGTCTGATATTTTTTGCATCAGAATTTTATTGCAAAACAAAATAGTTGTTTTGTTATATAGCATTTAAAAAACAGTGTGAAAATTTCAGAAAATTTGACCCAGCCAGACTAGAGTTATATTCTTTGCAAATCTTGAAATTCGGATAAAAGGGAAGCAGAAAATCGGGTGATTTGCATAAATTTGCATAAATTGCCCCTTCTATATCATGCAACTTACGACTGCTTGCCAAGCTAAAAGGTGAGCCTAACCAATTTTTAATTTTTGGTTAACAAATTAATCAAATTGGATGAATATTTGCCAAAAAATTATTTTGAGCAAAATATGCTGCATTGGGTGCAGTGCCCTCTTAACAGTTTTTTCTTGATATTCCGGTTGCTAAAATCTCTACAGAACCTTATTTATATAAGAAGCGATTTGGTCATTAATTTGGCAGCCATATTTAATTTCTGAAACTTATCAAAGTGTCTTTTAAAAACATTGAACCGCAAAAGATGTTTCTTCATGTTTAAGAAATATATTTAATCTTCAAAATGGTTGAAGTAGATCGTTCAATACATGAATTTGTAGGTATATTGGCCGCCCTATTGATGTATGCAAATTAACGAAGTGCCAAGCCAATCATTGCCTCTCAAAAATCATTTGTTCATGTCAAAGAAATATACTTTTAACTTTGAAATAACAGAAATAGCTTGTTTAACACCTTTGACTGCTGTAATTATTTACACAAAAATTTTAATGCAATATTTTACCAATTTCTGTGAACTTTTCTGTACGTTTTTTCATAATTTTTGACCAAATGGATATCATTTTCCAGCAGCTACATTTTTTTATTAAAATTTTGGCATAAAAAGCAGAAAATTGACTGTGATACATTTTATATAGTTGACAATAATAGACCTTGGCGCCCAAAGGGTTAATACGTGGTATATGACAGAAAATGTCTTTTGTAGGTATGTTGGCCACCATATTCGATTTATGCAAATTAACAAATTACCTATGCAAATCTTTGCATCTCGGTAAACGTTTGTCCATGCCTAAGAAATACACTTTTAACTTTAAAATTACTGAAAGAGCTTGTTTAATATGTCGTATATGACCGAAAATGTCTTTTGTAGGAATGTTGGCCGCCATATTGGAATTATGCAAATTAATGAAGTGCCTATATGAAACATTATACCTCCAACATGATACCCTGAGCCAAATAACTAGTGTCGGACTTTGAAATCACTGAAATAGCTTGTTTAATATGTGATATATGGCCAATTATGCTATTTTGTCGGATGGCTGGCAACCATATTTGATTTATGCAAATTAGACATATTTCCCCAAGGTGGATTCGAGTAAACTTTTAATATGTTGTTCTGGGTACCTCACTAAAATGCACTCTGAAGAAAAAAATTCTGTTGCAATTTGTGGTGGGTTAGGTGCCAAAATCTCGTAGATTGACTGGACTAGGTCTATCTGATGAAGTTCAGTTATTTGTCCATAAGGTTACACCATCCATGTACTCACTGTGGTTCGAAATACAGTTAAACTGTAACAAATAGTTACATGAGGCACAGAGAAATCCCCGTCCAATAACAACTTTGCACAGATTTTGTGTTCAAGAGGTAACCACCGATCGATAGTACTCTGCGATTATTTCCCGATGTCACTGATGTCCATTCGAACCTCCGGTACATGTTTCAATGTTTATCACAGGGAACTTAGTAATCTTGTTGTTGTTGTTGTTGTTGTTGTTGTTATTGTTGTTGTTGTTGTTGTTGATGGTGATGATGATGATGACGATAATAAAAAATATTAAAAAACAATGTCTCATTCCTTGCTGTTGTTTGTCGATGTTGTAGATAATTGTAAAAGAAAACTGTAATCGTGATCAAAAAACGACGTAGGTCGCCCAACGTCACTCCCGTCCTATTATACAACCAAGGGTGGAATCGAGATGCCCCTGATCAAGGCTCATCAGCCACCTTCAAGGCCCAGAAAAAACACCCCATTCACGAGCGATCGATTGAAATGTGCTATCATAGGCACTGAAATTTATCTCACTGACCTAATTTGGGCTTCACTTGAACTACCGACCTGCAAACGAGTGGAAAAACGGCGATTTCCAAGTCGTACCCGGTCAAAATCGATCACATTTGAACTTCCCGGTCGATGGTGACGGCGCTTTCGTCACTGGGCATTTAAATTGACCAATTGGGGCCCTGTAAAGGCTGCTTCGGCCAGCTCTCATTACCAATACATGAGGAGGCTTGTCCCAACGCAAAATTTCACTACAGTTTAAATTTCGCGGTCTCAACTTCATTCAATTTCCATTCTTGTAGAATAATACTTATATATGGATACCAATGACAAATCAACCCGTCATTTACTGTAAACTATCACCTGGAATACTCATTCACACGACAATGTACACTCGCTCAAGTACGAGCCGGATGTTGATTACGCTTGTACCTTGTAACGGGGGAAAGTCAAATACACGGAAGTGTACGCTCTAACTATCGACAGTATACCCTGACGTAAAATGGCAGATTTCCTGACAAAGAGTTGGAAAGTCTCCGTTTATCTGCATGACTATGAAGGTTTTCTACGTTTTTTCGCGTACTTTTGAACGTTACACGTACGCGTACGAGCAGGGAGCATTGAAACATAAACAATCGGCTGGCCGAAGCAGCCTTTACAGGGCCCCCAATTGGTCAATTTAAATGCCCAGTGACGAAAGCGCCGTCACCATCGACCGGGAAGTTCAAATGTGATCGATTTTGACCGGGTACGACTTGGAAATCGCCGTTTTTTCCACTCGTTTGCAGGTCGGTAGTTCAAGTGAAGCCCAAATTAGGTCAGTGAGATAAATTTCAGTGCCTATGATAGCACATTTCAATCGATCGCTCGTGAATGGGGTGTTTTTTCTGGGCCTTGAAGGTGGCTGATGAGCCTTGATCAGGGGCATCTCGATTCCACCCTTGGTTGTATAATAGGACGGGAGTGACGTTGGGCGACCTACGCCGTTTTTTGATCACGATTACAGTTTTCTTTTACAATTATCTACAACATCGACAAACAACAGCAAGGAATGAGACATTGTTTTTTAATATTTTTTATTATCGTCAACATCATCATCACCACCACCATCAACAACAACAACAACAACAACAACAACAACAACAACAACAACAAGATTACTAAGTTCCCTGTGGTTTTATCATCTGGATGGTGCCACGTGAGAAAAAAAAACACGGAATGGCAGAAAAATGCCCTAAATAAAAGTCTACGAAGATGCAGGTTTATGATCAAGATTTGCTCACCATAAAATGCAAAGAAAATGTATGACTGTTTCACTATCAGTATCAAAGTAGCAATCTTACATGGTTTTAGTTGTATCATAGAACAATTTGGTCTATGGTATTTCACAGTCCTTGTCATTCAATAATTAGCTTACGAGTGAAGTCCCTTTACACGTAAGTTTCACTATTTTACAGTGGCTAATTTTGGTGTGCGCTCCTCCGAGTCGTTATCCATTATATTGAAGGTTGTATGAAGTTTACAGGCCGCTCACGCACTCTTCCAAACAATGATCTGAAGCAGTGTACGCATTAATTTATTATGTGATTGGGTTCCACCATGGCGGTTAATTCAATCGCCCGGACGCCCAGGCAAGCATTGAACATTGTTGTAAAGAGCAAGAAGGCGCTTTCATGTATCATAATGTATCATAATGTATCATTTTATGTATGGTCACTATGTGGGTCTAATATTGATTTGCGAAAGGAATTTTGCTATCGAAAAATGTGTAGAAAATGGCCGACTTTGTCTCTTTAAAACGGATTGGAAACAATGACGTAATTACCTACCAGAGAGAGTCTCATTTCCTTTTTCTGAATTATCGTCACAATTTTGTTGTTCATCTGAGCCATCGGCACAGTCTTCTTCATCATCGCAAACCCAGTATTTTGGGATACATCTTTCCTTACAGTCAAACTCTTCCTCTGTACATATTCCCGAGGTTATTCACGGAGTCAAAATTTTTATTTTCAACCGACGTCATTAAAAAATTAAACTGTATGTTTCATGTGCTTGTCACCACATAAGAGATATTTTTAAAATGTTTGTAGTAAGTTTTGCAAAAGTGTTATCGCTCTTGTCTCGAAAAAACGATCGTATCTTGAGTAACCGATGTTTCACAGGACAGCAAGGGACTAGATTCAAGTAGTTAACCCGTGTCGACCAGAATATGGACCGCGGCTTCTTTTTACATAGCTATTGCCTGTCCTCGAAATTATGTGTGCCGAACTTGGTATTCACAATTCATGCATTGTGAACGGGACCCACGGTACGTGTTTTTTGTTCTGTCGATGTCACAGTATCTCGCCTCCTATTTGCGTTACATGCGTCCACCTTCCATAAAATTAATGACATTCGTTGAGGATAAATAGTATATCATTTCCCAGGATACTTGCTTGTCTCTTAAAGATAGCTAAAGTTGATAACCAACCGTCGGGTACGCATCAAGAGCATGTAACCTTCATTCTTTGTGACAACGTTCTAGCTGAATTAATCCAACAGTAAATCAAACTATTAGTGGGAACCATGCTCCTGAACGTCCTTAGTTCGTGTTCAATTGTAGTTTGCTTCGCCTTATCAAGAAAAACACCCTAAGCTATCCTTGGCAAGAGTATTTTTCAGATTTTAAACTTGATATTTTTGAGGTATTTCGCTATTTCAGCAAAAAGACCATGTTGCGTATACAACTTAAAAGTTTCAACTACATATTTTCTTTTCCCGGATTTGAAGAGGTCAAATGAACTTTCGAACTATTTTGAAAATAAAATGAGTTTATTTGTTTGATACCGGACAGAAAATGTGATAGTTTTATATCATGTGAGCTTGCTAGTGTCCATAGTTTGTCGATATATTTGGATTTAATTCTGAATGGCCATTTTCAAGTTACAGTTACCTTGACAACCCTCTTCATCCGATCCATCCTGGCAGTCGGAATATCCATCACACTCATATGACTCTCGATGCATGTTCCATCATCATACGTATAACCAGTGCAATTTCGCCAGAACCTGGATGAACTAAAAAGGTATTCGGAAAATCTGACCCAATTTTCATTACAACTTTACGGAATGTCTGTTACGATGGAAAATTGTATGGCAACAACATTTGATATGAACAAATATTACTGCAATCGAAAAGACATAAATACGACGCTATTGTATGCTTAGAAAATTTTACAATTTAGTGTTGACGTAATACACCGTCTTAAAATGTCTAACCAGTTCAGCTAGCCAAAATGTATTTATTTTTTCAAGACAAAATAAAATCTTAACAATCACAAAACCACTCATCGCTGCCATAGATACAGTCTTCCGGGCCGTCGCAAACCATGTCTTTGTCAATACATTCTCCTGTCGATTCGCACTGAAATTCATGGAATACACGCTGTTGGGAAATATGATTATAAATAGATTTTACCCGGCAACATGTCAAACTACTAATAACTCTTTTTTACCATGCCAGACAAAATAGAATGAGGACATATCATTTTAGCTTCTAATTGGCTAATAAGTTGATATACAGCCAACACAAATGTTCAAATTGGTCGATATTGTATCGTCTTGTTCAAAACATGAAACAAATCTGTTAATCGATTATTAGAGCATTGATTCAATAGCACGATGCACGCATGACCCTGTATGGGTGATGAAAGTAATGACAACTTGAAGATTACACCTCCTGTTATACTTTTGACGACGTTCTTTGTAAACAAAACTAAATGTTCAAATACATTGTGAAATACTTTTGAGGCAATTTGTTGCCTGTAAAATTAAATATTTAAATAGTCGTTAGCTTTGCTTATATCAGAAAATTTAAAACTGAAAATATGTTGGTGTCGGAAAGTTCTGTTTAATTAAATGACTTGTAGACTTTGATATGAAAAAAAAGAAGAACATTCTTTCGTAAACAACGAAATTATCAACCCTACAAGTGTTCTAATACATTTTCAACAGCTTTGTTGTATCATCCTCTACCTCTTTGACTGTAAGTTTAGAATTTTGCGCAGTTTGACGTACAAAGAATAAGTGTATGGCATACAACGAGCATCCCGATTTGAACGTTTGGTTTTAATCAGCTACCGACTATATAGCTGTACTTACGACAGTTTTCTTCATCCGACTCATCATAGCAATGAGATTTACGATCGCATTCGTGTTTTTTCGAAATGCAAAATCCGTCTTCACTACCTTTAACACATTTAAATTGATTTTCACCACAGTTCCCTGAAATGATTAAGGGAATAATGAGTGACCTCAGTGTCGTTTGCAGAAAAATGCAATCTCATCAGCATGCTAATTAAAAAACGCAATATCAAAGACACATAGTTTAATTGACATCTGTCAATTTTCAGTAATGGAACTCTTGAGACGCATGACAGCTTGTTCCTCGTAAACTAGCATTGGTATTGTGAACTTCAATATCTTAAATCGCTGACGTTCAACACGTACTCAGTTTTATGTCAATTATATTTGATGGCTTTCATGAAGTTCTAAATTCACTTTTTCAGAGAAAAAACACTGTGCCCCGTGAAATTATCAGGGTCTGAAGTTGTTGTTGTTGTTGTTGTTTTTGTTGTTGTTGTAGTTGTTGTTATCATCTTAGTTATTATTTGATTTTTTTTTTGTTGTTGATATGATGATGATGATGACGATGATGATGATAATAGTCCAAGAGTTTCATCAAAACTTTGAATCCACAAAGCTAGTAAACCCGCAAAAAACTAGTTTCTTGACAATAGATCCTATAAGCTTAAAACATCTCTTACTGCAGTAGTTTGTAAACTGAAAGATCGAACGCAGAGAAGATCTGTAGCTATATGAGAGATGATAAATGTTTGTACGAACTAACGGAAATATTTCTTATTTTTGAGGTGAACTGAAAATCCTGACAAGGATCTGTAATTGATGCAGTACAATATGGGCGTTCAGTACATTCACCATAGAAATGCCAATAGTACAACCTGACGATAAACATCTAAATATTAAGGACGTCATAAGTTTAAGTCTTTTCTAAAGCACGCTCCTGACTTTTGGTGCAACAAGTCTAAAAGAAAGACGTTCACTTTTTCTTTTATTTTGGCCCCATGGATACTATTTATATTAAAATTTGATTGTGTTTTATACACAGGAAATATTGAGATGGCACACCAAAATATACGTATTTACATACATCTACCTTTTGATGGATGAAACTGGGACTCTATCGCACAATTTGGAGCAAAATGCAGTTTAGCCGCGCGAAGACAGTGAGCACGTCGAGTGATATCTAAAAGAGCATGTCACCAGGTCCAAAGATGGCTACTAGCAGTTTCGAGACGATATCTAAGATGTTTGGTCTCGTCTTTTTTCAATCAATCATCCAACAGGCATGCACCCAATTAAAGGATGAGGTACCTATAACACACTACTAAATGGAGCAATAAGGAGTACAGAGCAAGGATCTTTACTCCTCATTACTCCATGGGTTCCCAATCCTATTATTGGGTTCACCTGTTGGATGATGGATTGAAAAAAAAACAAAAAAAACTGCGAGTAGTCATCCTGTGCCCTGGTGACGATATCGAAGAGCAGTGACGTTTTACCTATGTGAAAATTTAAATTAACAAACCTCGATAGCCCGATCTTCTCCTGCATAGCTAGGATTTAAAATGTTGTAACGTTAACGTCAACCCTACAATCAACCTTCTTTTGACTGTTACCCCTCGATGTTCGATTTGATGTATTTCCAATTAGGCAATGCCATAATTGTGAACAGATTTTAGGCAGCCTAATGCTAATTCGTCCTTTGTCAAGTCATAACCCGCCTGTACACAGTTGTCCATTTGCAACCTCTTTGAAATCTCTTACATTTACAGTGTATGTATACAGTATCGTAAAAGCAGAAATTTTGCGAGCAGTTTGGTCATAACAGGGACGTCTGTCAGCTCTACGATTGAAGCCAAGTTATGTAACAGCTGCCATGTTCATTGGAGTGGGAAATCGAATTTTATTCGAAATTGAGGAAATGTTATTCTTTAGTCAAATTTAAAATTGGAGCATGATAAATCAATTACAACCCCAAATTATCAGTCTCTTCTGTCGTATCAGCGTTTCTTGTCATCTGCGCTGTTTCAGACACTTTTTGTCATATCTGACGCAGCTCTATAGATACAGTATCTTTCAATTTATTGTACTGCTCTGTAAAATACATGCTCTAACACCTATTATTAGGCTTTGAAACGCCAAACAAATTCATCTCCGGAGAGGAATTATGTTGAAAGCAATAGTAGTAATGAACACCATTCAGTCTGAGTCAAATATACAGAATATTATATTGATCAAAAGTTGAGTTCGCACGAAGCATCTAACTTTGCATCCCATAGGACACATGATGATGACAACGACGCAATTTCGCTGATTATTTTGTTTTACTGAGGGGAGGCCAAATCAGGAAAATTTCCCTTTCGGATTACAATGGACAACTTCTCTACTCTTTCAACTCACCATAGACACAGCCATCTTCATCGCTGAAGTCCTTGCAATGATCAATACCGTCACATCGTAGGTACTGTTTTACACAGTAAATGCCATTTGCACATACGAAGTCACCGGGTATACAAGGAGCTGAAAAATGAAGTAGTAAAATATATTTGTACTTTCCCATGTATTGCGCCAAACGTAAGACTGAGTGCTCGTCCTTGTCCCTTTGTTATCCATCGATGCATTTGGTACAGTGAATAGCTTGTAAATATCGGAAGAAATATCGATTTGAAAGTTATATATATACACAGTTTAAGCTTACCAACTGTTCTTATACGGTGGTGTTGGGCACCAGTCTACCAGCGTTAAATAATTTAATATCATTTAAAGGATTCGCTGATAATTTCTTATACGTCCCGGTGCTGTGACAGCACGACCCCTCAATTTCGACAAATCATGACAGCACAGGGAGGTGTGACTATGTGGTTTTGAACACCAAAGAGTTTAGAACTTATTTCTCTATCAAAGCCTATTGATACTTGGCTTACCAGAATATGGTTGTACATTATGTTCATCCACGATTAGTAGCTCTTTGTAAGGAGATGATGCGATGGCAGATTTTCGTAACTATTGACGTTACAGATTGTCACGCTTGGAAAGACCAGCCGCTTTTCAGTAACTACTTCAATCTGTCGAGAAATAATCCCTTGACATTTTATAATTGCATAAATAAGTGCACACATGACATCTGGATTTCAGATTTCCACATCACTGATCAAAATCAGATCTTGTAAGTTGTTCATCCAGGAGCAATTCGAACTTAAAGGATACTATAAAAACGCTGCATGGTCCACGATGAATATGATTCACAATCAAGCCTAAACGAAACTCTAAATTATCCGTGCGAGAAGAGCTCACGCCACCACTGAAAGTTTAAATCTGAATCGAAAACCTCTGATTTCGATGCCGCATAAGTCTTTCTTTCAGACCCTTCTCAGCCGCTTCTTTACGTTGCCTGCTGATTACGATGTAACAACTTTACAAGCATCATGATGTAACGAATGTTTATATGATCTATGAAGGTAAATCTTCAATGTGATTACAATCTAAAAATCATTTTCAGTAACAATGGTTGTAATTAGGCCTACTCAGTTAAAGATTTAACTTCAATTAAAACTACCTTTGTGATGACGTCGAAACGTTGAAATTCCCTTATTAATTCTGATCCATGCCATAGAAATGCGCCAAAAGCAGTTAAAGTAAGGACAGTCCAGAAAAATCCAAGCACTTTATTTTTTGCCCCGACGATTTTTGGGATACCATGAGAAGTGGTATTCAGTCCGTATTCCTTCACCACCTTCCAAGCTATTGTGCTTCTTTTCGAAACCTTTTCACCAGTGCGCTGAGGGGAGTCGAGGGTCGGTTCACTGTACATATTAGTGGAACAAGAAACTGAAAGTGTGTGGTCTCTAATTGGAAGCTCGATGTCAGTGTCAGTTGGTTTGGCGAGTCCCTCAGTAAAGCCACCATACTGGGTTCGGTCTCCTCTGTTGAGAACAAACACACACAAATAATCAGCGGCATCTATTACTTAATTTACATTTATCGTCAAAGGGCAACTCAGCAAGAAAGTTAGGCGCTCTAAAGGCCATTAGAGTTGGTAAGGCCGAGCATTTTGTGTACATTCAACCATAGTTTCCGTAGTGTTAACGATTCCATAATTATATATTCTGCAAAATGCATGCATGGATCAATCAAATTCAGTAGTGAAGATAAGAACCTGCGATCATGATCGTACAGCTATCATTATAGACACTTGACTTGTGAGGCTGTGATCGTGGTCATGACATTGTGCTCGCACGTATCTGATCCATTCAACTCTTTGAGGCAAAAAACGGGAAATAGTTACGATGTAAAGACTGTACAGCAGTAACAGTCAAAATCAAATGCAGAAGCAACATCTTTATTGCCTGTTTTGCTTGTCTAGAAATACTGCATCAAATTTGATGTGGATGATCTTACAGTAGTGTAACATATTTAATGGCGTGCAAAGGTATGTGGCAGTATCATGTCAATTTACTGCTGATTTGCATATTTAATGAGTTTTCGTAATTATGTTGATATGTCAGAAAATCACTTTATCAAATTTCATGAAACTTGGTACAGATATTGAGTTCACAAAAAAGACGTTTATCAGTGTCCTCTTAACTAGTTACTTATTTGTATAATTAATAACTTTCATACTTAGCTTGATATGCCCAGAAATACTGCATCATATTTGATGAAACGTGGTACAGATGTTGATCTTACAGTAGTCAGTGGCGATTACTGTCGATTACTGACTAATTGACTAATTTAATGAC
Source organism: Ptychodera flava (assembly GCF_041260155.1). Taxonomy (NCBI): domain Eukaryota; kingdom Metazoa; phylum Hemichordata; class Enteropneusta; family Ptychoderidae; genus Ptychodera; species Ptychodera flava. The sequence continues at coordinate 39,126,152 of NC_091940.1, forward strand.
CTTTTATAATTACGGTGGCAGCCGAATTGGTTGAGCGTTTTTCACCACCAGGGTATGAAGTCGGGCCTCTAAACAGGGAAAGAATGTTTGTAAGTAGAGATCTATATCCTGAATGATTGTACTAAATCTGATGAATTTTGCTGCAGGTGTTTATCATACAAATATTTAACTGTCAAGAAAGGCACGTAGCAGTATCAATAACTAATTATAGGAAGTCTTTCTGTACTGAACACAGGAACACTTCTGGTTAAAATCTGGTTTTCAGATTTTTATGTCAAGAGCCATTACTAAGACATGCCTGGACCAGTTTCTTGCAAATTACTTGAGTTTTAACCTTTAAAGAGTCAGTTCATGACACACATAATTCAGTTTAACTTGATAAAAGGGCAGTAACCTATGCCATTCATGCTAATGTCTACTTGTTTACAATCCAATCTAATATGGGCATCGGTCACAGACAGGTCCTTGGCACCTCATTTCTTTCTTCGTGCGCATCATATCGACTTCACTTTAGTTACTTCCACAAACAGATTCGAAATTACAAGCGGGGAATATGTCATTGTCAATGACTTGTTAAGATTAATTTTGATTGTACACATACAAGCAACAACGGCGATCGAACAACAACTACAACAACAACAACGGCAACAACAGCAACAACAACAATTCTTTTTCAATTTCTTGTTGGGCGTTTTTCAAGTAAAATTCTTCAAGTTCGATGATTTTAATCGATCCATGATGTTACCTAATTGAATAGAATCAGCTGTGCACACGCATGCGTGGCTGGTGCTAGCATGTTCGTTTAATTAACGTTGTGCTGAGGCTCCTGAACCCTCGTCCCAGCTTCGTGTCCGAAATAACAACATTGACCAGTTGAGCAACGATGTTAAAAACTGTACACTCGGGTATTTAGTTGCGGTTATAAGAAACTATAGGGTAATAGCATATTAGGCGGGAAATAATCACCTCGCTTCGCTGGCTTATCTCGGTGACTATTTACTGCCTAATATGCTAATTTTCACCCCAGAGGTCTTATATCTGCAAACAAATACCCTCGATTGCCATTTATAACCTCTAAGGGTCGGACCATTAGATCTTTGGAGGGGGGTGGTCACAATGAAATTTTTTTTTTACAATTGTAAATTTCTAAAAAAATTGTTTTCCAATGCGAAAAGCTGTGCTAATGTTTTTTTCTGAGTAAATTTTCAGATTTATAATTTTTTACTTGGACGCTGTCTGAGGATACAATGTAATTCCACATCACTAGAGCAAATAACATTGTGTTCTGTAACCCTAAAATCCATAGGGATAGTGATTTATATTGCTGATAGATTTTGCGAAATGGTTGCAGATCATCTTGCGCACTGAATGTCCAACAATACTGCCTAATACTGGAACAGAAGGAAATGAAGAAGTGGTGGAATCAGAGACTGATTTTTGCACAACCACGGGGTCCGTGGCACAACCAATGACAGTCCATCCATCACTCCTGGTTCTGTAAACAATTCTGAACAGATGATTCATATACATGAGACAAATCAGAAAAAAAGACAATGTTGGCAATGAGTTTCCCTCCGTGGGATTTTTTTACAAGAGGGCGAAGATGTGGTGCATAGCATAATAAGTGACCGCGCAAGCGGTCGCGGGGGGCGGTCAGGAGGGGGGTGTCCCCCCTGCTGCCATTTGAGCTTTTGAAAAATAGAGATTCATATGGTGTTATTTGGTGGCACTTTGGGAGTATTTTTTCAGATTACATATCTTCCTCTGAAACATGGTCTTCTTGCTCCTCAGTAGCTTCCTACAGTTTTGAAAATTGACTATTTGGGTTTCCTGGCTTCCCTTTCTACTGTGTGGTGAAATGCCTACATTCACCCCGCAAAACATCATGCATATCTCATGATTTACAATTAATTTTGACAAGCTGAAAAGTGGTTTGCAAAATATAGTAAAATTTGCATATTTTTGTTTTTTGGGGTAATTTTTCTGCCCTTTTTGATCAAAACATCTATTTCTCTGTAGCAGCATGTCCAAATTGATTGGATGTGTATAGATGTGGTCAATTTCAATATTTGTCTTATTAGGGCAATTATGCCATTTATGGTCAAAAAATCTGTATTCTCTGAAAGGGCTTGTCCAATTTCTTCGAAATTTGCTACATAAGTCATGCTCTTTTTTGTGGTGGAAAAATTCTTCAGATAATTGTCATTTACCATTTGCTACTCACAAACGATTAGTCATGCAGATTTATTCAGTATTTACTATAGAGAAACCTTCAAAGTTCAACCCTTTTGTGTGTTTTTGTGTTGGGATTTGTTGGATAGCTGGCATTCTACGTAGTGTATTGTTGAATGTTAAAAAATGTTTTGCTGTTGTTTTCAAGGCTGTTTTTTGAGAAATAGAATTGAAAATGCCTTTTAAAAGAAAAAAGAACTGAAAATGCCTTTTTAAAAGCAAAATAATACATAATGACTTGATATGTTGTTTTGTCATTATTAACGTGTTTCTACTTGTTCACCCATTCTTGCATTCATCATATCAATAAAATGCTGTGAAAAACATGAACCTGATGTGGCCTGCATCTTTTCACCTTGATCTTAAAAGGCAAATATAACTTTCTGGCTTTACAACCATACCATAGTTTCAATGTTTTACCTAGTTTACCTGCTTGGTTTGTACGCAGGAAACAAGTAGAAAACAGGCTCTATAATTTTATAATTTTCAAGTGATCAAATGCAAAAGTCCTGAAAAGATAAGATGATCACAACTTCAAGTATAAGGGATACAGTCATTCTAAATGTATACAATAAAATTATAATGTGCCTGGAGGATGTACTAAAAATACAGAAAGCTGCTTCCTGTCGGTAAAATCTAAACAAATTCAAGATTTTTTCCTTACTTTCTGCTGTGAATTTTTTTTCTGTTTTTGACCACCCCCTCCCAAGATCTAATGGTCCATCCCTAAGTATTGCATTTGTGCCGATTCCACTTTAAGAGCCTATTTTGCGGACGACGCGGCTTAACATAAAGATCGAAAGTCCCTCAAGAGGTGTATGGTAATATGGCGGAGATTGACCTGTGGACCCTCGCGCTGCAAATATGTCTGTCTGTTTCGTTGTTTTGACGGAAGATGAAACTATTCGCATATCTTCCTTCTTATAATTACTGTAAAACATCGGTTTACATTTAAATTAGGGCATTATTCTAGCCTTATTTATTATTTGCAAGAGCTCTACGAGAGCTCATCACTGTTGGAATGATACAAACTAACCGTAAAGCTAATTTCAACACGCAATTTTGTTTTCTAAACAGATGAACTTCATATTTTGATGAAGGTCCGTGATATTAAATGACAACTGACGCGGGTGTAATTGGCACTAAAAATTAAGTAATTACCCAGCAAACAATCAATTTACTCAGTGGAGGGAGGAGCAGCCTGCCGAGTTTGGTAGATTCCTTATTTGTCTTTAGACAACAGACTCTTTGTTTAGGTAAACGCAAAGGCATATAGCAAACTGCTCAGTTGCTGAGTAATCACTGAATTTGGTATTCCAATTAACCCGCCTCAGCAGTAAAGTATAGGGAAAATAGTTAACTAGAACTGAGTCATGTACTTTAATTCAAATAACGCAATCCATGAACCTTTTACTGAAGAAACACGTATTTAGATTTCGTGGAGAAATGTTTATTATATTTCATAATCAGTTTGACTGAAGCAAGTTTTTAAACGGTCACATGTGCGATTTAATTAATTTGATTTTCAAAAGTTGAGCGATACACGATTACGTCACAAGCATGGTCAGAAATCAGCACTTCACTGAACAATAGACATAGTACCACTATAGTCTGATCTGAGAGACTGCACAGTATTAGCTGTGGAAACGCAGCTATCTTTGGCCGGGTAGGCTGCGGGTCATCAAAAGTCAACCCCGCCACTCATACATATCCTTTGCGGGGTTGGCTTTTGATGACAAGCACAGACGCAGCCTACTCCGCTGGCCGCCACAAATAGCTGCTGCGTTTACACAGCTAATACAGTACATGTCATGTTGCTCGGTTAAAACATCTTTTTATGCAAATTACTTCTACAAATCTGAGCCACACACATCGTAAACGAACATATACCCTTTCTGATTGACATTTAGCGAGAAACGTTTATGGAGAAAAATAAAAATTTTCGAATTTCGAAAAACTTAGCCGGTGAAAAGTTTTCTTTCACAAGAGCTTTAAAATGAACCCCCACATCTAGTATATCAGGAGAGAATTGTAAAAGTTTGAGAGTCCGGACGTCTGTCCCCGAGGTGCGTTCTAGCTTAATTTGTAAATGTGGACAACACAAATAAAAACACAAAAACAACATTAACAAAAGTCTTTCATGAAATTAAACCTAGTGTCACAGCATAATTTGTTCCAAGACCTAGGATTGGAAGTAAACCTGTCATTATTTTGCCGTATTTTTGCTTCTTTTTAAGCGGATATGGAAAACAATGACGCGAGACGTCTCGGTCGACCGGTGACCGTATTTTTGAGGGACACTTAACTTTGTAATGCCTAATCGACCAAGCGCTTCAAATACCTCGTTCTCTACTATACTTTGAATACCCATTGCAGAGATATTTACAGAAAGTACTCAAGTGCTTGTCGGTTCGTATCAGCACGCAAGCTATATACAATGTACTTTTTGTTGTGTTCCTCTCAGAGATCTGCTTTAACGAGAGTGAACACAGCAACAGAAACTAGGCAATAAATAGAAGTTGTGTGGAGACACAAATATCACTCAACGGAAATAAGACTACAATATGCTTGCACGGAGTTTAAGCTTGTCGCTCACGGTGTTTTTTAACCAAGTAAAACGACAATAGTATACAAAATTAAAAGGTGCACAAAAACCGAACATGTGAATCCAATACAACAAAATGGAAATTACTGTAACAGTAAACTACTTCAAAACGAACAGAAAAAATGACGGCAATGCAACTCAAGTTACTGGCAAGGTGTACACTATAAAGAAAAATACAACAGAGAATTGAGTACAGATTCAGACACAATTATGATTCCTGAGTAAAACCATGAAACAGATGTCTAGCCAAACCACGTTTGTGGAGGAACTGTGGCCTAACTGAAACCGTACCCACTAGTCTACAACCGAACAGAAGTTTCACAATTAGGATGGTCAGCTCTGAGGTCTATGCCTTTGCATATACAAATAATTCTCCTGTCAATAAATTATCGTTTAAGTAATTTTTCATTTTAAGTTTAGATAACAAAGACGACAAACGATGGAAAAAGATAAATCAAGAACAAAGCAATTAAAAAGTGCAAGGTTTCTAATTTTTTACGAAAATTTAATAGGACTTTCGCCTATTCTCATGCTGTTTTTCTTACCTTCTCAAATGATTGTCGATTGTCGATGAGTTTACAACTGTATACATGATATTCCCGTGGTGCATCATTACATTCATAAAAAGCATAAAGGCGAACTTTTTCAACTACTCCGACCAGAGCCCCGTTTTGTTCTAGATAAATGTTATCTTGTGTGAAATGGGACACACAGATTTTCTGATATGAAGATAACAACATGTCATGTGAAAGTGAAACCCTGACCAAGTATAAGACAGTCCACTAGCCAGTGGCTCAGCGTCTCGCAATAGTACAGTAACTCTCTTAACGTACGGTGGGCGCTGTGCAGCGAATCGTTTTGGACTGTCGGGCTTCTATCGTCTTCAACATTTCGAGAGGACCAGTTACTAGTTGTGTTCTATCAAGGTAGATTATTTCACTCAAAGACTCTGAAGAATAGTTTGTCATGGAATTATGGGGGCATTGGTAGTACAACCCTCACCACAGACAAGGAGATTTTTTCTCCTTGTCTGTGCCCTCACCGAAGTCTCGACAACCGTGAACTTAAAAGTTTATGGTCGGTACATTGTACACTGTAAAAATAGCGGACGCTAGACGCGTCTTTACACGTTCAAAATGTACATGTCGGTGTTCAAATTTGAACGGTTAGTCATATTGTTAACATATTGTTAACACTAGTGTTTCATATTATTAACAATGATGTTCTAAACCTGAACACGTAGTGTTAACAACTATCTCCTTCAAGTGTTCAAAAACTCAGCATCACAGAAATTTTACAATACTGTGAAACAATTAACAATCTTTTGTGTTTTTTACTTTACAATGGCTATATTAACTTTACTACTGCCTCGCTGTCCGGATACGTAAACAGATTTCGGTGTAACGAATTTCACAATAAGTGGAAAATATTTCCGGTCTACAATTGCTGAAAGCATGTTTTTTCTAAAAAAGGAAGTATAAAAAATAATTTTACACGTTTATTACGGGTTGAAATTTTGAAATTTTGAAACAAAATCAAAAAACCACCATGAACGTTTTAATTTTAACATGAACGTTTAATTTTAACATCGGCGTGCAAGAGGCGTTCTACTTCTTAACACTTGGTGTTCAAGTTTGGTGCCTTTTCTTATCCCATGATGCATCAAAACGGAAGTTGCGACATCTTTCTTGTAAGCGCACGCTGAAGTCGTGATAGTGCGAAAGCAAGACCAGAAAGGGTAAGTTTTCTCTCCAAAATATTAAAAGGTATTGGATTTTGAAGCATCTGTATTATTATCCTTCGAAATTAATTGTATTGTACTTTGAAAATGCTTAACTACGTGAAAAACCTTTATTTCTTTCAGTGGCTGGTGGACCATACACTAGCTGTGAATACGCAGCAGTGTTTTGGCCATGGGGTATCGATCGCACTCGGGTCAAGGGCCATCACTGGAGCGATGACCCTTGACCCGAGCGCGATCGATATGCCACATTACCGCTGCGTAATCACAGCTAACACATGTCTTTTAGTAACCACAATCGCATGTAAATTTAAAACTTTAGTTTAACATCGAAGAATATTGTTTTAGCATATGAGAGTTGGCTTTGCTTTTCGTGATGACACGAAGAAGCCAATATTTTGTAACATGGAAGAAAAGAGGCACTGTATACAAAAGTCGCCCTATTCCTTAACCTAATAAGGCCAAATTGTCTTTCATTTGAAGTCTCATGGCGCCATATTATCTATTGTTGCATTATTTTCAGGATGTGAAAAGTTGGATGAACGTGAAATCGAAGAGTTATTACAGAAGCTATTGGTACAGAAATTGAAGAATATGAGTGTACAGATAGCTGTCTGGAAACAAGCTTGAGAACCTCAGTTCATCTCTGATGTAGATTTGAACTTTCGAGGGTTAGTAACTGAATTGATAAGTTTCTGTATTTTTGTTCTGAATTTATCTGAGCTATGTCCAGAACGCTATGATTAACTAAATGTTACTGGAGATAAGCTTTCAAATACTTGTAGTCGCCCTTATCAGATGCAATGGTGGAATGAAGAATTAAAGCAGAAAGCCACAGAAAATTCACAGTGAAAAATGTACACTCTAAATTTCGGAATTTTCTGAAATTTCCACTCTGAATTTTCTGTCGCTTTCTGCTTCAAATCTTCATTGCACCCTTGCATCTGATGAAGGAGACGTCACGTCTTTGAAGGCTTATGCCAGTAACATTTAGTTGATCATAGCCTGCTACCAAATCTTTGATTATTTTATATTTTAGATCAAGACGTCTTTTGTTCTCGGTTTGCTACTGATTTTAGCTTTGCTGTCAAGGACGTAGACCTTATATCATAGGTGAATGTGTGGCATCATCTCAAATGTTTACATCCCAAGCGTTTTCTTCAAAACGGCCAGTACGATTCATTTAATATTTGGAGTACAGGTTTCCGGGGATTTTCCTAATCATATATCTACAAGTTATGATGAAATACACAAAATTGTATTTTTGAGACATTAAAGACATTTCAGACATTTTTAAGACATAAGGAATTATCAAAATGTGATATATTCAAGTAAGCCAAATTTTTAGCTTTTTCAAACAGATGTTTTCGTACGTTTTTGCAAGTATGAACATATAACGTAATCCACAATAAGTAAAACCTGTTTTGTCACTACTTTGTTCATATTGTTTGAAAACGATCTACAGTGTTTATGGGATTTTCTTTTGTTTATGTTTTGATAGGAAGGTGTTTATTAGCGTTGGTGTTTTCCTCTGACAAACTTTACAAAGTGGCCATATGGCCACTTTGTAAAGTTTTTCAGAGAAAACACCAACGGTGTTTATGTGCCCAATTGACACTTAATAATTGTATTTTACTAAAGGAATTTTTTGTGTATTTTTAAATAAAATAATTTTACTGAATATAAGTGGTCTTCTGTTTTGTTATTTCCAGGCTTGAACACCCCATGAACGCTCAAAATTAAAGGTGTTCAACAAGTGCATATCATGTGTTCTAACCTTTAACACACTTATCGTTGAACGGCGTCCATGCGTTCAAAAAGTGTTACAGCCCTTTGAACGCGTAAATGCGTTCAATTTTTTGAACGCATTTCATGTGCAACGTATGTTCAGATATGGAACACATGGTGTTCAATATAATGTCTGATGAACACGAAGTGTTCAAAATCTGCACACGTGTGTTAAAAATTGAACATTGGTTGAACAAACACGTAGTGTTAAATTTCTGAACGTCTGGACGCGTTCAAAAAGTGTTACAAAAAGGCGTTTAATTGGTGTTCTATCCTTTAACACTTAACTTTACAGTGTAGGTACTGCTCTTACTGTTAATCCACTAAATAGAAAGCGAGCATCAATCTTAGCCGTGGAAGCCAGAATCATGTTGATGAACAGCATGTCTTGCACCTTGGAAACTTTTGCATGCAGATTTATTCAGTATTTACTATAGAGAAACCTTCAAAGTTCAACCCTTTTGTCAACAACATTAACCAGTTGTGCAACGATGTTAAAAACTGTACACTCGGATATTTAGTTGCGGTTATAAGAAACTATGGGGTAAATTTCAAAATGTGATTTTTCAAAAAGTACTACAAATACAGGAAAATTGTGCCATACAAATCTTATCTGTAACCTTGTTAATAGGCTGTAAAAATTCCATGTCCATATCTCATTTCAAAGTTGGATTAAATTGGTATACAATTATGTAGGAAAACTGTTATTCTGTCAAAAATGTTGAAAACAAGCCATGTTAGCACCCCTCTTTTGAAATCACAGAGCAGTTTTTTGGTTAATCTCACTTTTGACACCTCTTTGACACTCAAAGAATCTAAAAATGCATTTACCATAGCAGTCACTCACTCGGAATGCCAGCACCGGCTTGTCAAAATTTCCTGAAAAACAGCAAATAATGACTTTCCCTTTTCAAACATTTTATTAAAAGCTAGGGGACCTCTACCATAGTTAATACACTAAGGACTCCCAACTTCTTCTTATTTGGTCAGTTTTTCAGACGTTTCAACAGGCTATAACTCTGCAATGCCTTTGTGCCCAAATGTCTAGTTGTTTTATTCCACAGAGAATGTTGACTACTTTTATATTTTAATAGTTTTGTTGAAATTTTTAACTGACGCTCTAGCCTTTCTAACCACCTTAACGAGAGTGAGCACCGGCGATAGAAACTAAGCAATAAATCGTAGTTTGTGGGGACACAAATATCACTCAACGGAAATACGATGAAGTTATACTTGCACAGAGTTTTAAGTTTTTCGCTCAGGCTGTTTTTTAACCAAGTAAAACGACAATAGTATAAAATATTAAAATATGCACAAAAGCGAACGTGTGAGTCCAATACAACAAAATGGAAATTACAGTAAATTATAGGTACTGCTCTTTCTGTTAATCCACTAATTAGAAAGTGAGCGTCAATCTTACCCGTGGAAGCCAGAATCATGTTGATAAACAGCAGGTCTTGCACCTTGGAGACTTTTGGACCCGTGAGAAGGTTCCGCCATTTTGGTCTCGTCCGCTTTGCCAGGGTTGAGATAGAACTGGGCCTGCTATACCCCTCAAGAGCATGTCAAGCACCTACTTCAGTGTCAACTGTACCTGGAAAAGGCTTTGAAAAACCCCAGCGACAATAAACATTAAAATATATCACACGAATTAGCATGACTAGTTTTGAAACCAGTTCTGGATATTTGCATGTGAAACGGAAACCTTTGGAAACGATCAAAGAAATTAAGGGTGTTATTTTTAAGGACAGATTTATTGTCTGAACTTTGTTTGATTTATTTGAGAGTGGGGATTTGACCGAGCGATTGTGTCTGTTGCTTCTCCGCTAGGTGGCTTGATGCCTTATATTGTGAGTTCAAACCCGATTGAAAAACCGCCGTATTGACATCGCTCTGTTGATCTTGATACATGTATCAGTTGAAAATGTCGAAGACATTGTCTGAGAGCAGTCTATTGTAGTTTCTCTGGCGTCTTGCATGGCTTCGTTGTTAACAGTGCTATGCTCCTCCGAAAAACGCCTAAAATAGATCGCCAGTGTGTGGTGTATGGACATGATTTGGACCAGACATCATCTCACTCCCAAGACGAAATTCTAATGGTATTGAATAATGGATAGACTGTTTCATCACGAGAAATGTATTCTGCAGTCAAATATTTTATAATGGTTCATAAAATCCCACATATTCAGCTCAGTTTTGATCCCCCGGTTTCGTTTCATGTAGACTTTGACTGAGACAATTTTGATAAAATGAGGACCATGTATTAGACTACGGCCCAACTTTTGACCGCATATAGAAGTTTGGCCAACTATTTTTAGAGTTTTGACTCAAATTGTTGGAAAAGAAGTGAACTTTTTACAACCCTAATGCTATACTACGGAATATTGTAGTTTGTGCTTTGTAAATTGAATTCTTGAGGGTACTTTCGGGCTTCCTTCATTACATGGGCGTTGACTAGTTTCTGTCTACGTCATTTGGGTTTGGTAAAGCAACTCAAGTCATCATGCATGGTAAAAGGTTGGCTTTTTATTGCTAAAAACCCGACGTTTCGGCTGTACACAGACAGCTTTATCAAGGGGTGAAAATAAAAAATAAAATCATACAAAAAAGAAACTCATAGATAAAATGCTGCGATGTAAAAAGGTAAAAAGAAAGTCAATTCGAAATTAAAATGTACAGTAATGTATCAGAAAAATGGGAAAATAGGGAAAATTCTGACAATTGAAATGGTGACTTACCACAGTGTCGTCATACTAAGCTAAAATGAGGTGAGATGGTAAGATGAGCTACCTAAGAGACCTAATAAAATACAACATTTGGACTCCCTAGTAAAAAGTAGTCTGTCTTATTAATGCCGGCTGAAGTGAGAGTATTGAAATCGAATATGAACTTTATTTCAAGTTGTTTCCTGATATGTACAGAGCGGGAATATACTTTGGAAATACCCACAAATTTTGATATTGTTAATATTTTGGTTGATTGCATTGAAATGTTTAGCAGCAACCGTACTTTTAACTGACTTGATGTCGTAACAGTATTCATAAATACGTTTGCGGAACTCTCGCCCAGTTTCTCGGATGTAAATGAGAATATTACAGTGCAAACAGCCTGAGATTATACCGTACATAATATTCTTAGTACAGCAAGTGATATCATATCACCAGTTACATATTTTGAAATAGCAGAAATAGTGCAGTCTATTGTATCAGTGTCATAGATAAGTTTACAATATTTACAATTATGACATGGGTGACTTCTGCCTGGACGGAAAGTTCACTGTACCAATTCTGAATGTCGCGACGGTTGCAACGTTGACACGTACGGTACAGAATGAGACAAAATCGGCAAATCTATTTTACTATGACAAAAAGCCAGGACTTTGTTCTTATGTAAATTTACGAAAACACTGTTACATTTTGTTTTGCTTGAACTCTAAACCCGTTTTCCGTCTGCAGCGGGTCGTTTTAACACGTTACTTTTTGCACTGAAAGTGAATAAAATGCAATATTCCTGAACGTACAACACACAATACCAACTTCCATATGAAAATGCTAGGTCTGGGGCGATGAATGTCCGACGTTCGATCTTTCAGACGTCCGTATTCTGTATTTGATGCTTAAAGTGATGAAAATACCTCAAGAGGACGACAGAGACACACAAATTGACTCATAAAATAGCAATAACCCCCTTCGCAGGCGGATATACAAAATCTGGCTTAACCCGCTGCGGCGGGGATTATTGCTTAATAAATGAATGCTTTGCAACTAAAACACTGAAATATTGACAGCGTTGAAAATACCAGGGGTATCTGCCCCTGGCCCTTCAGGCTACGGCCCTTGTGATTTTCAATTGATTAATATGAGGTAAGGTCGTCCCCGATATACGAAATAAATTATGCCATAGGTGAGCACGGGTTATCCATCATTCAACATTTCTTGTAATAATCTTCTGCTATGAAAGGTTTTTTTTTAAACAATGATAGGAATTTCTCTATCCACGTACCCTGTAAAAGTGATGGAAGTTACTATCGTCCTTTATCCAACGGGGTGATTTCTGAAATCCAAAATTGTTCAGTCCTGTATGAAATCATGACTGAACCTTACATAGTGGAATTTCCTCCAGTTCTGTTGGTGTTTATAATTATATTGCAGATTGCAGCAGGTAGCGTACAATGCTATGTAAACGGTTATCACTTGACGCTGAGAATTTGATCGTAATACCAACACATTCAGTGGTGGAATATCAACTGAAATATTTTGTCTTCAAGCAAATGGTTCGCCTGATTCTTTTTACAATATTTTTTATGGCGTGCAAAATCCAATGTGGAAAGCCAGACAGCAGCATGAAAAGTTCAGTGATATATTTGTTCAATTCATAACTTACTCTTTTAAGCTTATTGTATATATTTTGTAAGATCTCCTACCTGTCTACGTGCATAACCACAAATGAGCCACTGCCAGTCTCTTTACATAATGTGTAATTATTGGGTAAAACAAATTACAAAGCGAAAATGTATAAAACCATTCAACTTCTACACTGCCAAAAAGTAAACCATGTAAATGTTTAATCTTAATGAATGTTTATAAAATGTTCTTAAAACGAACTTCGAAAGATTATGAAATTTGTACAAAAAAGTAGTCTATAATGCCAGTCTAAAATGAATATACAATCAACTATCCGTTTGTCCCATTCTGCGTATCCGTCCTATGGTATTCCAACCTAGGTTCGCGCAAAATTCATATGCAATATAACCTCTCACAGTTATCAGACTATGTGTATAACATTCTAGAAGTAAGATACCGACGGCCAATCAAACGTCTTAAGATACTACGCCATGGTTTACAATGTACTTTTTACTTAAGAATACATACGTATTTTTTCGACGGTGAAATGAACAACAAAAGTAAGAAATTGTTCAGACTCCCGTCAAAGTCGGCAAATTACCAAAACTTTTAAGAACGTTTCAAGTTTGAGCAAATGGCAAAGAAAACCATGACCTAAAACTATTCTAGATAACTTTTGTCCATATCAGAAAGAAAAATGCGCTAAAGCTTTTTCTGTTAGAAGGAAAATGTCCTGTTTTTCCTCCCCGAACGATGTTTTTAAATGTCAGAAAATACATGTTATTTGAGAAGTATGTTTTGCTCTGAATAGAAAAAAAACAATATTCAATGAATAGAAGCTATCTTCAAATATATTTGCATGGGATGTACATCTCTTTGTCTGATCTTTCCATTTAGAAGTAAATAGATACCCATGATTTTAAAATACAGCAGATAACTTTTAGCTGTTTCTCATTGTTTTTACAAGAGTGTAAAGAAACTCGAAGAATTCAAACACCGTTAGGAGCGACAGCCCGATGAAAAGCCCAAGAGCGCCACCAATATCGCTGACAAGTTGGAACAGCTGAAAGAGATACGGGAAAATTATTGTCAGTTAGTAGTTATTTATACAACCGACGAGAAAGGAGCCATTACAAAGAGATATTATACGCTTGACTTCCTTGGCATTACCATCGTCACCTTTAGTAAGATAAGCTTCGATTTTGATACACGTTGAATATAATGATGGATATTGTAACCTTGGATGCAGTACACAAATAAATCTGACAACAAACCTCATAGGAAGGTAATTCTTCCATTCTATCATAATTCAGTTCCTCAAAATATACCGCTAGACTAACCAGATTTTCTCTGAAATGACAAAAAATGGTGTGGAAATGTCATCAGTTAAAAGAATGATCATTGAGATTGTACATAAGCGTGACCATTCTAGACAGATACATGGCGGATGCAGAACATGGGACTGAATATGCTCACTCCATTGAAACATCTGACACAACCTCTCAATATAAGAAGTTCGTATCTCAGTTATTAATAAATTTTTAAATTGTTTGTTATGTGTTCTGCTTGGTCTTCCAAACTTTTTGTCAGCATATTATGATTTAAGAGACAAATAAATTTGAAATAAAATAGATGACATTAAACAGGCAGTTGCATATAAATACACCGTTATACAATAACCACACACTACAATTGTACAGATTTTCAAATATTGACATAAATAAAAAATACGATAATAATAAAGACAACCAAACACTGTAGTCGTTACACTTACCTCGTACTGTACTTGTCATTGATATTCAGTGTCTTGTTGTTTAGTGAATGGATGGTACGAAGCAAGTTCTTCTGCATGTACAGATATTTATAGGAAAATAATTAGCAATAAAATAAAAATGTAAATATTAAAATGTATATGTTGTGATAGCAGTATACTACTGATGCTAATGTTGAAATAGTTCACTCTTTTTCATTGGTTTGTCCAGCCGAACGTGGATAACTCAAGCACCTTGGAGATTTCGATATGAAAAGTACCTCAGTATCTCAAAGTGTCTCTACATATTTGTGCAACACGATAACCAGTCGAAGTTCGAATAGTATTCGCAGTTACCCCTTAATTCATACCCTTCTAGCTATGACTTCATTACCAAATGAGCAGAGCATCCTGACTACATGTTAAAGTTGTTAGACCAAAAGTAACGACAAAAGACAGATATCGCAATGCCTAGTATAGTGTACGTGAGTCGGTAGGATGAAAGTACCTGTTACCATAACAACTGAATAATGTCAACAAGATAATCACATACTGATAATAATTACGTGAAGAACAGTCACTTACAAGATAAATATTGGACGGCCAAAGTGACATCGACATGCGTTCTTCATAATATATTTCCCTAATAAGGTGAAATAGTAGTTATTTCAAGTTGATGGCAAAACAGGTCCAATAATCAGTAACAGTAAATAAATAGTTCACTTGTCCACGGAACAATAATTTATGTCAATAATTTACGTCAGACATTTATCTATAAACCAATAACGTTCACATGCAAATGAAACATGTTATGTTTTAAGAAATGTTAACGGAACAACATTATAATTTTTGATGTCATTTTAATAAGAGAGTTGAAAATAAATAAATGACAGGAGTCCAGAATATTACTAATGCACCAATATAAATATATCCCTTTAGTATACGATACATCTACACTAAGCGTTCAGCAACATGCTGCCGTTTGCTGTAAGGTTAAAAAACCAGTGCTAAAATAAGACAAAGACACCCAAGCCGCAAAGAAAGGTTGGTAATATAAATCTTCATTAGCAATACAAATCATAGTTAAACGTATTAAAATAAAATAAACCATAGCAATAAGGACCTTGTGCTTAGACACCCCTATCCCCATCCCTATCCCTGGGGACGGATTTTTGTGCGAGGCCCTATGGTATGGCGTAATCACTCACCTGCAAGACTGTGGACATACACATGGAAGTAGATCCTCCTGGTGGAAGTAGTACATTATCTGTTTACACATATCTATGATATAGAAAAGTAACACCGTCGTTAACGTAATTACCGTAATATCAAATGTTTTTTATAACCATGCTTACATGAAAATGATTATTGCGATATTTTTACGCATTCCCCCCAAGCATATTTCAAAAAATTAACCAATCTTAATGAATATGGAGGATTGATAAATGTGTGAAGGGGAGATAGTCTCATCAAGATCACTCCATATGCAGTAATTTCACCTCCAAGTAGCGACGTTACTGTGTAACTTGCCTTGTGTTTTGTTGAGAATTTGACATCGTGGACCATCCATCTCAGATGTGTCTATGCATCCGCAGTATTTTAACATGTTTCGCTGAACGCATGCTCTTTGACAATTCTGAGATAAAAATGTTATTTTACATTAACTATCGATACATTGTACAGCACATAAAGTAGGTATAAGTTGGTATCATTGTGTGAAGAGAAGAGAATATCATCAATTACACCCGTTACTGCTTCTTCCTGTTTTGGTGAATAAATATATCGAGCTTTTCCAAGACAACTGTAGGAATATTACCGTGTGTGTGTGTGGGGGGGGGGGGGGGCATAGAAGGATTTAAGTTTTGAAAGATGTAAAGACAGTCTTTTTGTCATTGATTAAAACAAAATTATTGTGATTATCTTATTGTGATTTTTAATGTGTAAGAAATACAGTGATATCGTCTTCAAAGGCAAAGTTTTATCTTATCGGCTCTGTCTCTGAAACCATTATTAACTAAAAACAACTTTCAAATGTGACAAAGGATTATAGAAATAAATACTGAAAATCAAGCATTTTACTGCTTTAAGAGATCTAAAGCTTGCTTTTTTAACAACTGTTGGTGGCTTGTCAGAAATATATATTCCGTTGCCCCTTTGACTTTTCCGTTTCAATCAATATCCGACTACATACGTTTCTCGTGGAGGATACATATTATCATTTTTACGAAAATCTTAATTGCCCTATGGGATAAATAAAGTAATATGATAATGTATCTCCTTGAACAGAATGAACTTTTACCCGTTTAGCGTTTAACTTGGGATAGAAAACTTGGCATGGAGAGGCGAATTGAATCTGCGTCTCTGGTACAATTACCGTGTAGAAAATTTTGAATTATTTGATACCAAAGATGTAAAAAACTCGATTATTTCTTACATGTAGCAGAAAGACTATCATGATATCAGACGTCAGATATCAAATAATATTTTCTTATTTCCACGCCGTACTCAACCAACTTCAACCTAACACGATTGGAACTAATTTGGGATAATTGGATCTTCCTATTTTTCAAATTTCTCAAAAATGTTAGGTGCCATATAGCTGAAAGTTGCAATATTACAAATTACTCACAAAAACAAGTGTGTAACTTAAAAGAAAAGCAGATGAGCTTACATTTGCAGATTAAACAATCATCACTTCACCATCCAATTATCCCAAATTAGTTCCAATCGTGTTACCCTCGACCGGTCACATAAAGGGTAAACTATTCCACAATGCGGTTCAAGAAAAATACCAAACCTTTTCATTTCGGTATTAAGACTACTTTAAGTTTCTTTTAGTATGTGTATATTAGCCTTTTCTTCGACTTAAAACACTCACGTGTTTGCCGCTCATCAAAATACAGATCAAATGATTTTATCACGGCAATTATCAGAATATTTACGTCTTCTCATTGATTAAGATATGAATCGGCAACACAGACTGAGAATGTATACATACCACAACCGAGTACACTTGTCCGTTTAAAGTTTTGAGTTTTTCTAGGTCTTTCTGACTTGTTCCTTCTGTGCAGTTACCATATGGATGAGGCTGTCTCGTCAAAAATTTCTGAAAAATAATTCGACAGATACTTGTAAGAAACAATTGAAGTGATTGGGGTTTTTTGGGTGAATAGTGATGACAACGTTCAAAAAGACACAATTTAGGCTAGGCAAATATTAAATTGCAAAGAAAACATGCAGTAGGGAAAATGCAACATCAAATCCGTGAAAGACAGAAGTGAAGTGAAGTCACATGTTTCACAAAGAACGAGTACATTGCACTTAGATGTGGGACTTTTTATACTTGCGTTAAACAATCGTTTTTCTCGTACAGTGTATCTGTCCGATAGACTTTCAATTTGTCAAATTGGCTCTTTCCTACGATACTACTAGCATTTCATCACAGTGATGCCTATGAAAATTCTTAAGGTCTTTTGTTTCGTTTATAGTTACAACATTTTCTTCTCTGAAACTAATCAGCTAAGAGCTGTCAATATTTTTTCTAAGTACTGAAGGACTACCTCTTTGACAAGTTTACGATTTACAGTGAGCTTTGCAAAGTACAAAGGTTTGGGACTTATTTTGCCCTTTTTGACCAAAACATGTTAACCTGCCCTCAAGCTTTCGGGTTCTTTTTAAAAATAATTTAATTTCCCTCAAATTAGATCATGAAAACGTTCACGCTATTCCTCTTTTTTCCGGTATCTTGATATTTTTGTATTTTAATCTCGTGTTGTGTAATACTATTCATATACGACATCACAACAGGTCCAATAATCATATCTGTACAAAGTAAAAATAACCACTTTCGTGAGATTTCCTTGAACCACCAATAGTAACGATTTTAATATTGGCAGTTTTAATAACTGGCCTAATTACTTGTCATTGTAACAATGTTTGCTTACTTGCTTTGTTAAAATTTAACGACCAGCGATTGTAAGTTTTTCTTTTTTCCGGTGAAATGATAACGATTGAAAAAAGATTGAAAATTTGACCCGAAGATTCCTTGTGTTTTGTCTAGGCATGTTCCTTTTGCTCCTGTAATTAATATTTTAGTTTGGAATTTGTTTTCAGAAGATTAATTCTCTTTCTAGTAGAACAAATAATGTAGCAGGCTGGCTTAAAAAATGTATGTGGACTGATCATCATTAAAAACAATCTTTAAGCCTTGTTTACATAACGCAACAAAGCCAAATATGAATTGGATTAAATTGATACGTAAAATACGAGAATTCATTAAATACTAAACGTGCCTGTACAATATCATGATAAGGAAACGTAACTGTGTTCTAAGTAGCATAATTTATGAGTTGCGACTACCTCATCTAATATATCCTTTTACATTTTCTTCGATGAGATGAAATTAAATCAAAAGCAACCTATTAAAAAACGCTTGTCGAAGTATGACCACAGATCGTTTTTCAAAAACTGGCACGAATGAACAACTTGATTTAACAACAAAATAATTTTCAACCTGCAAGCAAAATATAGCTCCCGCGAGCGAGTAAATGAAAACTGTGACTTTAATGCTCGACCAGAACCATCGCCAATATTTGAAATAGTGACAATTTCAAATATAATAGTTGTAAATAGCAGAAATCAAAATCATCTCTCCAGAGAGTGAAGGTATTTTGAGGAAGCAAAATGAAAAAAGATACATGTACAGCTAATGGGACTTTAATAAGGTAATATCGAACCGATGTGACTTAAACGTCATTCTCTCTGCTGGTAGGAAAATAGTACCTCACGTAAACCGATGTGTGTTTCTGTACCGGGCTGGATTGTTATTCCATCCTGAGTGTGTATAGACTCAGAATTTTCTGGTGCTGTTATGGTGACGCGTATTCCAGCCTGCCGTCCGTAGATACTGATGTACTCGTCTTGTTCTGTGAAAAGAGTCAATTTAAGACCATGGCTTTGCCCACTTCGACTGACGTAAAGCGGCTTTTCGTTATTCCGAGATCCTGGGAATGTGTAGCAGTTGCCGTAGCGATCGTCTTGAAACCGGGAAAAATCACTGAAAATCAAATGGTCAATATACTGTCATGAAATATTAGTATGAAATAGAGCGATCGAGATATCTATATATACATACGGCAAATTCTTAGGTGGCAATTTATATAATCCTATATTTGTTTTGCTCTTTGTCGGGGACATGTATCTGTCGATTGTTGAATGTGCTACAATGCCGAGAGGCAGAGCACCTTCTGTAACTGATAGTTCAGTCTATTTGGACGTCTAAGTCGTCCTTTTTTGTAACAATAATCATCTCTCTGAGAGTTTTGCATTTTGTCCCATTACATTCTAATATCACTTTATCACTAATATCACTTTACCTTACACCAAATGACTACTTAGACAAGCTAGGTACCAGACGATAAGTACACATTTTGCAAGTTTTACAAGCAGATTTACAATGTTAGAGAAGACTCAATATTTTTCGAATATCAAGTGAAAGGATAGTATCATATAATACGAAGTTATGTCATACAATTGGACAAAATACTCTGTCCGTGTAAGTCAGGGTACGGGAAGCTATCCAAGCATTCAGGAAGTACCTGGGAGTGCATTTCTCTTGATTGAAGGTGCACATTAAAATTAAATCGTCTGCTTGGTGACCTAATGTCTCTATGTCTTCCGCCTGTAACTTAAGAACTTTCTCAAGGTCGCTGTAGTCTGGGGTTGAACTGAATGTAAGAAAGCCGTTCCAATCGGGCGGATTCTCTCCTTTGACTCGATCGAACCCGCGATCTTTGTAATAACTATTTTTGAAATAATCATATTTATTCATATCCTCCGTTATGGTGAGGAACGGCTCTCTCCAATTTCTAGAAAATACATCTTCGGGTGAAGCCTCTGAAATAAACGAATTACAAAAGCTTGAGACTCAAATTAATCATATTAAGATAAAAACGTTGAAGAAGATGAATTGTTTGGTCCCTCGACAGACTTATTTCGCCATTGAAATTCGAATATTCGATGCAGACTACAAGAGTTGATATGTTGACAAAATATTGTAATTGTGACATACCTGATGGTATACAGTCGTCTTCATCACTTGAATCTTCACAGTGCACTATTGTATCGCAGTCTGAGTACAATTCGACGCACTGGCCATCGAAGCACCGAAAACCCTCACAGTTGTATTTCAATGTTTGATTTTCTATGGAATTACAAGAAATACATTGCTTATCGACCAAGTATCTAATCGCGACTTTGCATGGGCGATTCTGACATTTTTTTGAAAGTAAATATTTGTATGTACTCCGAGTCAGTAGCTCTCGAATACGTTCACACATGATGACTATGCTCTGTCAATGGCAGGGCCACATTTCGTACAATGGTAAAATTGAACAGAGCATCTTCGACTTAGTCTAAAATATTCTTATTATCTTACAAAACAGTGTTTTCCTTATTAACTACGTTTGTATTGCTGTAAGGCCCCTAAGTGAGATAAATAACAATTGCCAAAAGAAAAGTTACTGATTTTTTCGGTACCTGCTTCTGTTGTGAGGTCTTCGTTCGAGGGAGATGCAACAGACATAGCGTCGTCATGTAAAAGAGAGAAGCTGAATAGGTCACCTTCTTCGTCACTCGGCATGGTTAGGACATCACTATCGTCACTCGGAAATAACATCTGACTTGTTTCATCACCACTATCAGGAACTGTGGCATTAAAGTGAGGACGGGTTGATGGAGATACACATTGGAAAGAAACATTTGACTGAACAAATAAGAAATTATAAAATATCAATGAATGCTGACTTTCGTTATTTCATGATATGGCAAACCTTTATTTTCATCAATGTTCACGTAGTTGATGTTCTAAATGATGTCTTCACATGTTACATTTGAAAGGGACGACTACTCAAAGAAACCTTTTCTGTAAAGAATGAAAACTCGTTTAATCTAACGTTGCATTTAACCAATGCACTTTTTATGGCAATACTTCTCATATCATATATTTTCAAAACACAGAGAATCTAAAGTTTACTATGGTAACAATTGTTTACTCAGGGATGAAGGGGTGCATATTTGAGTTGGAAAATCTCGATTTTGATCTTAATGATAAAGGTGAAAACTTGATGCTACTTTATGAACTTAACATCGCATTTGAATATGTAGACAGAACCGCCAATTTTGTTTTGCCGTGTCTATTTCTATTCTTAAATGGCGGGGCTCACACACTGTCATTCAAAAAGTCATTATAAGCAAAATTGAAATGACTC
This sequence comes from Ptychodera flava, assembly GCF_041260155.1. Classification (NCBI taxonomy): domain Eukaryota; kingdom Metazoa; phylum Hemichordata; class Enteropneusta; family Ptychoderidae; genus Ptychodera; species Ptychodera flava. Next base: position 39,147,879 of record NC_091940.1, read on the forward strand.
TTATTCAAAATGTAAGAAAATTCTTGTCAAATAAATTTTCGTTCTGTTTTATACCATTTAAATTAGATAACGTGAAAGATCACAAAATTTGACGAAGCCAAAGTAAGAATGGAATTATGGTTTTTGAAGAAATGTTGAAAACAGGAGAAAAAATGAAGCAAGAAAATTGGGTGATTTGCAAACATTTGTCTAATGTTCCCTTCTTTCTCATCAAAGTAACGACTGCTTGCCACGGTAAAAGGTGAACTAATCAATAGTTTAATCTTTGACGAAAAAGTGAATGGAAATTTGAATCTTTAAGATAATAAGAACGAACAATGTTAAATAATACTATGATAACACAATAATACTATGATGATACAATTGTGCCCAGTCAACCTTAATCTCTGTACTAGTTAAGTACGTGCTGATTTAAGAAATAAAGCAAAACAAAATCAGATTCTACTGACGTTGTTATGCAAATTATGCAATCAGTAATAAACACTTGAAATACTGTTTCAGCCGCGACTCACACATTGTTGCTAACTATCAGGGATTTGTGGATGTAGAATTACCATATGGTAAAAGATATTGACATTGAACCGTGATCTAACAGTCAAATGTGTTATTGAGATGCTCGGCAAAAGGGTTTGATACATAATTTGCATGACATCTTTCGATCAGGTTTGAAGAGATGAGTGTATTGTAATTTGCATAAAATCTTACAAACACCTGTGTTTGACAATTTGTGCGTGGGTATCACTGGGTTTTCAATTATGACACCATCAAATGGCGTTGAAGGGTGATAGAATCTGGTTTTCAAGATCATAAATGCAGTCCATGTGTTTGAAAAAGACTGACGACTCCTAAAGAAGGTTCTTTATTATTAAAGTGTTTTCATTGTAGCTGCCATCATGGGCCATAGATAACGGCTTCATTGCTCTGCAATTCTGTATAGAGGGCGCTGAACATGATATATATGAAGCGGGGCAATTGTTAAAGTAATCTCATCAGTAGATTAATCAAGGAGAAGGTAATCCAAAATGAGGGACCATGAAGGCTAACAGTGAACCATTCCGTTAAGCAAAATATCAAAAATTTGTAGCCTGTTCGATCAAATATCCAAAGCGAAAATGCTGTGTTCACTGAGAAACAGATATGTTGAGGAAAGTTTGTGTTTATAAGGGACTGGACATAAATTACAGGGGGGTGGGCCGGTGTTTTTCGAAACACCGCTGAATATGAATATTTTTTTCCCAATACAAAACTAGGTAAATCTGTGCATTTATGTACACCTAATTATTAGTATTAATGTTCATGACTCGACTACAGTGGTTTCAAGTCTATGGTTGTGCAAGAAATTTGTTTTTGGAATTTCACTGAAATGTCCATTCACTATGCATGGCAGCCTATGATGAAACTATGATTTTTTTTCCAATACAAAAATAGGTAAATCTGTGCATTTATGTACACCTAATTATAAGTATTAATGTTCATGACTAGACTACAGTGGTTTCAAGTCTATGGTTGTGCAAGAAATTTGTTTTTGGAATTTCACTGAAATGTCCATTCACTATGCATGGCAGCCTATGATGAAACTATGAATATTTTTTTTTAAATACAAAACTAGGTAAATCTGTGCATTTATGTACACCTAATTATTAGTATTAATGTTCATGACTAGACTAGAGTGGTTTCAAGTCCATGGTTGTGCAAGAAATTTGATTTGGAATTTCACCGAAATGTTGATTCACTATACATTGTAGGCTAAGAGGAAACTACAAATAACTCATAGGTTATCTGATCCTAAATTGTTATTCTAAAGTTGTTGGACCTGAAGCTTTCAGTTGTTATTGATGACATTTTGCACTATTCTGAATAGTTTGTATTCTGTCAATGTTCTCAAAAATGAAAAATGTACATACAGCTTCATGAACATTTGACACCGACCTATACCCGATGTATGTCAATGGGAGAATGATATCAAATAAGTGATCTCCCAAATTGTTATATAAAGCGTCATTATAGGGGACAGTTTATATGTACAATAGAGGAGTTGGGTAAGTAGAAATCATGACAACTTAATTCAATGTGGCTGCTTGGATCATCAATACATTGCTTATTATACCCTTAAACTTGCGCCCGAAGGGCGCGCCGAAAATGGAAATGACAGAAAATGAAAGTGCCTGAGGAGGTATGTTTTCTTTTTTCAGTATTCCATATTCTTTAATACGTGCACATGCAATTTCAGCTTTGATGCATAAAAAAAGGTGACCCTCCCCCATAGGCTTGCACAAAATTTTATGACCCTTCAAAAATGCTTGCGCGAAAAATGGCGACCCACCCCAAAAAAACACCGCCCCCCCCTGTAATTTGTGTCCAGTCCCTTAGACGACCACCTAGTATTTTTCATAGAAAAGAGGGATCTGTATCGAAAATTGAAATCTTCAAATACACGTCAAAACAAACAGTATCTAGACAACAGAACCTGCTTTCCTTCACTTACTTGCGTCGTAATTACAATAATCCGGCTCATCTGACTTGTCCATACAGTCTTGTACTCCATCACATATCCAAAAATCCGGGATACACAGCGTTCCATTATCACAGGAAAAGGTACAATCTGGGTAGAAGGAATGTTTTGAAATGTAAATAGTTCAACTGAGGGAAAGAGGGAAAGATTTTCCTCCGCTATTGAGTGTCTTCAAATGTAAATGATATGAGAGAGAGGGGGAGGGAGGGAGGGAGGGAGGGAGAGAGGGAGACTCTCCTTCTTTTACATTCTAATTACATTGTTGAAATCAATGTAAATGGTCACTGGTCTACCATATATGAGCAAAAATTACTCTAACTGTATCAAATTTCCCCTTATAAGCCTTCAGAATGTAATGTGTCACCTTAAAGGTATACAGTCACCTGTAATCTAAATATGCCCATATATGGTCAAAAGGGCGTTCCTTGGTATTCAAAATGCCCATGTGAGGGCGCTGTTTTAAAAGGCGGCCACCCGCTTAAAATCTGTGATTGGTTAGATTTTCCCTTTCCATGGTAACTGTGACAAAATTGGGACAGGTGACAGTATACCTTTATATCATGATCAGCTTTAAATTGCAGCTACATAACATCCACATTTCCTGTTGTAAAATGGATAGCCGCAGTTCGAAAGCTCAATTGACCTTCGCTGGTATCAAAGGCGGCAAATGTTGCGGAAGGTAGCAAAGCTGATTGCCAAGAGTGGTATAGCATCATTCAAGATGAAAAAACTGAATATTCCCTTACTTTGCTGACACCTGTCTGGTTCATCTGTGTTGTCTGTGCAGTCTGGTAGCAGATCACACACCCAATGTTCAGGAATACATTTTGTTCCATTGTCGCAGGAGAATGTAGGGCATTCTAGACACCGAACATGAATAAATGTGCAAAATTGTGTTAAGATATAAATCTTCCTAGTGCTTAAAGATAACAATTGTGAAAAATGTCACTGCCTCTAAGCTTTGTGTTAACGATCAGAGGGGGTACATTAAAGTGAGAATAGAATCGAAGCCAGTAAAACCCAGGCACTCACCACTTTAACAGGATAGTTTTCTGTTCTTGTGTATACGGCTAATAATTTTAATTTAAAAACTAGGTATCGAAACTAAAATTTATATATGTTAGGTTTGAAAAATTAATATTCTACAATTACATATGCAGATCACTTTTATATTAATTGTGTGAATGTGATATATTCTTAAGTTGTCCCTTCTACGACATCCCATGTACTGTAGCAGAAGTGGATACCATGAAAATTAATCGGGAAAGAAGATCGATAAGAAACTCACTTAACAAAGCAAAAAATAGATGTTTATTATTTACTCCTTAAAGGGATATAGTCGTCGGAACTGCGCTCAAATGTCGTATGGGACCAATACGACACATGGCAACAATGTATCCAAGGCACAATGGTGATTGATGACAGTTAAAACATGTCTGTCATAATCTATCATCGTATAATTTAAATGTTGCAGCTATGATGATGAGGTGCATCTTGATATCATGCACGAAATACATTGTATGTAAACAAGAAACTCGCACAGGCGCAGTTCCGACAACTATATCCCTTTAAATACGGCTGGCATCCGTGGGAAATATTCTTTCGGGTTTGGTAACAATTTACTCCATGAATACGTTACTTTCGTTGTTCATTTACTTAAGTCAGTGATATGTGTACATTTATTCTTCAGTGCGATATTTAAAGCAAATTTACACCTCCCATTGCTGAGATTATACGCAGGTTGCTAGGACTGGGATAGACTCTCCACAGTCGCTGTGCCTTGTGTTGTTCGCGCCGCGATAGGCCTGCATTCGAAGGCTATACGCTGTGCAGCGTTAGAAGACGCGCTGCCAGACACACAGCGACTTTCGGTTCTTGCAAGGACATGAATATTCATAAGGATAATGACGTCAAAAGAAACACCTGGTAGACCTATATACGCGGTATGTTTATATTTGTCATTTGCAATTTTATTTGGCCATGGTACTTCTTACTTGTTTTTGATCGACGGATGCGTGCAGTTCTGTAAAGTACCCGGCTCAGGCAGAAATCCGACCGGTAGCTTGTGCAAGAACGTCCAGACCCTGGGATTCGCGTCGCGTCTCTGGACGGCGTGCACGAGTTCCAACTGATTGACAGGGAAGAAAGCGAATCGCAGGGTCTCTGCCAGACTAGGACTGGGAATAATAGAATCTCACACCCCAAGGACCTGGGATCAGATTCTCGCACGAGTTTGGGATAGTTTGTCTCACACGGGCCGCAGGCAAGTGTGAGACAAAATATCCCCTACGAGTGTGAGAAATCTGATCCCAGATCTTTGGTGTGTGAGATTCTTTTTCTCACATGACCACGAAATGCATGAAATTCACTTTGGAAACATTGAATGTTCAACTGTATCAGAGACTATCTACTTCGTGGCCATCTAGCATTCCATGTCACTAACGCGAACTCCGTTGCGAGTTCCATTGCCGATACTTCAACAACTGCTAAGGACGAAATGTCCTACAGAAAAAAGTACCAGGTGGTTTATGTTCACCAGTTATTTGGAAATTCGGCGTCTTTTGTGAGTGTATCACCGACGACGTACAACATTATCCAAAATCGTGGCAACTCTGTCGTCTGTCACCGTACTCTGACATGCTTACTTTTTAGTTTCAGTCCGTGTGTTACTCATCGTGCCATTGGATAATATTTTGCGCCTGGAACGAAAGGCTTTTTATCATCCAATAAGAGCTTGTGTACTATATACTGCAGAGTATGGGATCGATTTTTCCCACACTGGTGATCCCACACTCCCAATGGCCAGGAATGTGAGAAAACTATGTGCACTCATCTTGGTCACGTGAAGAATAGTTTTTAAATGTTTAATACGCCAAAATAACCTTTCCATGAAGCACAGTCTTGAAGTTACAAGCCTATCACTTTAAGTAACGTGTATTAGGGACTGGTCAGTTTCTTCAGCCTGGGGGGGGGCCGGTGGATTCATGGGGGGGGGTCACCCTGTTTTTGACTTTGGTGATAGGGGGGGTCACCATGTTTTTGAAATGCCCAATAGGGGGGGTCAGTGTGTTTTTGAATTTTGACACAGGCTCATCATTGCCTAAAATGCTAGTGTCAGCCACAAAATTCATCATTCAGTTGTATTTTTCGGCGCGCCCTTCGGGCGCGTAACTTTAATAATCAGTCATATTTTTCAGCACGCCCAACTTTAACATATCAAGCATACATACATCAGAGATATCTGTATGTTCAATATTTTCAGCGTGCTCTTCAAGCTCATTACTTTAATATATCATACATCTTTCAGCATGCCCTTCAGGTGCATGACTTTAATATACAAGGCATATATATCAGAGATATCAGGATGTTTCATATTTTTTGGCGCGCCCTTCGGGCGCCATACTTTCAGAGATATCTTGATGTTTGCTAAGTGAAAGTGTACCATTATGAAATCTGCATTTCATATGAAAAGGATGACAAATTCCTGATACTTTTCTGTTCTCTCTGTGAGAATTCAGTATGAGAAAGCAACATACACAAATATTTCACAATATATATTTGATACAGTGACTTATTTTAGAGATAGAAAATGACAAGATATCTTTCCTTCTCATTGATGCAATTATTTTCCTTTGTTTCATAGGTTTTCTGTAGAAAGATGCTTTTTTATGAACAAAATAACAGTTAAAAAAGGCAGTTTTTGTCATTATTAGCTGTGCATTTATGGTTTCAATGTTACACAAGAAAACGTCCTCTCAGACACTGTACACATCAGATTTGGCTAAAAAAGCTCTCTATGGCTCCTCAGTAGATTTAATTGGATGGTTGGCAAGTCTTAACACCCATCAAAGTTTTTGATTCACTGCTTTTTCCTCTTTGATATTAATGATTGACATCCATTTCTGTACAACAGTTCAGGACATCTGGTTAAGCAGAGAAAGTGTGAAATACATTCACAGCTCATTCAAAATACAGCTCATTCAAAATGTACTGTGTTTAAACTTTAAGATTGACACTTTGAAATTCCTATCTTACAACTGACATGTCAACAATTTCACTAAAACATAGAATGACTATTTAAAATATAAATATATGTAAAATGTAAAATATAATATATATATATATATATATATATATATATATATATATATATATATATATATATATATATATATATATATATATATATAATATAATTTATGTCCATATTTTGTTTTATCTTTGTCGCGCCCGGGGGGGGTCACCCTGTTTTAGAAATTTGGAATAGGGGGGGTCACCCTGTTTTCAAATTTGGAATAGGGGGGGTCAGCCACTTTTTGACGTCGGCAAAAAATAATCCACCGGCCCCCCCCCCCCCCCCCAGGCCGAAGAAACTGACCATCCCTTAGGTATACTTCTCTTTAAGTTAGTACGTACCTCGAAATTGCGATATTTCAATTTTCGCTTAAACTTTACCTGATGAAACTTTGCACAGCTCCTTTTCCGAAATCAAGAATAGAAATCAGGAGTCATCGAGCAAAATGTGGTATTAAAGAATCAAATTTTTAACTATTCACAGACAAAAACAGTATGGTAAAAGTTGAAAGTTCGAATATCTGTGTACCTTAAGGCAGAATGCACCTCGGGGACAGATATTCTGACTCTCAAATTTCTAAAATTGTTTTCTGATATACCACTTGTGGCCTTCATTTTAAAGCTCTTGGAGAAAGAAAACCTTTCACCGTCTTAGTTTTTAGAAAATACAATATTTAATTTTTACCCCATAGACTTAACACAGGAAAGCCGGCAAATTTGAATTTCACGTATCGGTAAATCTTGAGTTATTTGTTTCTCTTGTTCCAAAATTTGCCCGATGACCCCATATTTTTATTCTTGATTTTGAAAGAGAATGTTTGGAAGATTTCTTAAGTAAAGTTTGAGCAAAAGTTTAAGTCTTTCACTTTCGAGGCGCATACGATAAAGCTACTGTAGGTCGATGCCATTGACCAATCACAATGGTTTTGATGTGGGGCGTTTGCATGAATGTCGAGTGTGCGCGTTCGTAAATAAACTAATAAGATTGTGTTTAACTTTAATTAATACACATTCCCATTCTGTTTCAACTACACTGTTTCAACCGTATTGTATGAAAACGGCTCTTACCACAGTCTCTTTCATCAGAGCCATCGGCACAGTCTTCATAGTTGTCACATTGATACCATGCCGGAAAACAGACTCCATCGTCACATGTAAATTGATCATAACTTCCGCACGCACCTTTCCAAAGAGACAAAAGTTGTAATGTTTGGTTTAATTCGCATACCTTGTGGTTAGGTTATTTCTCTAGAAAGGTTACACACACTCAACAATAGAGTAACAATTACGTACCATAGTCAGGCTCATTGCCTATTTCTGAAATATCCTCACAGTTTTGTTGTTCATCAGAGCCGTCGAGACAGTCTGGGTAACCATCGCAAACCCAGTAAATTGGAATACATCCTTCCTGACAGGGAAAATCTTCCTCTGCACATATGGTATTTCCATCAGCTGATGATGAAGTCAAAGTTTTAATTTTTAATTTAATTTTAATGTAATTAGATAAATAAAACTAATTTTTCAAGTGTTTGTCGGCGCATAGAGAGAGATAGTGTTAAAGTGGATACAGTAAGCTTTAGGACGACGTTTTTACCATTTTTATCTCGGAAGAATTGTCTTCTTTTAAATCGTCCTTTGCCTGTCGTGGGAAATAAATGTGTCTTGCTTAGTATTTATAGCCGATGGATTGTGAGCGCTTCCCAAAGTGATACGGTATATCTGTTCCTCCCAATATCATTACACGCGTCAGACTCCATCTTCCATATAAATCACAGGATTTGTTCATGGATATATAGTACATCATTTCCCAGGACACAGGATAGGTTTCTCTTATAAAGATCCTTGTGATTACTTTACATGAATTCCTTTGTTAAAATGAACACCAAGCCGTCCGGTGCGCGTCATTAATCCAACATTAATTACTGTGAACCACTCATCGTCTTTAGATAATGGTTAACAGGGATTTTGAGCCGCCTAATCAAGAAAAAACTTTTTGACCAGAGCATTATTTGAGATTTCAAACTTGATATTTCTGATTTTTGAATAAACGCCATTATTGTGCAAAATATCATATTTCTCGACAAAGCATAACACTTATGGACCGCCCTGTTAGAAATGAAGTGCAAGGATAGGTCAACTCAGACACTTGCACCAGGACGGTTGCATCTTCGACTGTATTACCTGACTATTTGACTCTTCATTCACTATTATTCCATTTTTCATTGATTTCTGTGTTATTGTATTTATTTCATGACTTCCCTGGAATTTGTATTAGTCCATTTAATTTTTCGCTATTTTACAAAAAGACCATACTGTATATGCAACTTATCTTTTACAAATTTTAAATGTGTCTTTTCTTTTCCTGGATTCTATGAGGTGAGATAAAGATTCGAACTATTTTCAAAATAACATGGATCTATTGAATTTGTTGGATAGAAGAAATGAAATCTGGTCGTTTTATTTCCTGTTTGCTGGCAAGTGTCTGTGGTTTGTCGAGACATTTGAATTTAATTCTGAAAGGCCATTTGCAAGTTAGAATTACCTTGACAACCGTCTTCGTCCGATTGATCCTGGCAGTCGGGATATCCATCACACAATATGACAGTGGAATGCATGTTCTACCACCATCGCACGTATGACCCAAGCAATTTGCTCCAGAACCTTGATAAGCTAGGCCATTGAAAAAAAGGCATTTGAAATACTCTTGCCCCTTTTTCAGTAAACATAAAGGGACAAAGTCAGCCATTTTTTATGAATTTAGTATGATACGAGATTCGACTTATGTTCGACTTATAAAGGAAAACATCGCGAAAATGAATTGATGGTCATGACCATTAATTCATTTTCGCGATGTTTTCATTTAATTTGTCTAAAATCGGAGTCGAATATATGCATGGTCACCCTTTCATTCAGTATCTTTCAACACATCTAACAATATAATTCTTAAAAAATGCTCGACTTTGTTCCTTTAATGTCTGGTACGATTAAAAAATTTGATGGCATCAATATTTGATGTAACCAAGTGTTTGTACACTCTTGAAGACGATAAACACTATAGTACAGGTTGCAATATGGTGCCATTTGACGAGTTCAGCTAGCGAAAAATAGTTATTTTTTTCTATACACAAGTGACGAAATCTTACAATCACATGACCACTCATCGCTGCCATCCGTACAGTCTTCCTGGCCGTCGCAAACCTTCCCTTTGTCAATGCAACCTCCTTTCGATTGGCAGTGAAATTCACGGGGTTTACACTCTGTTGGGAAATATAATTATTACATAGACTTCAGGAGGCAATATATCCAAATACCAGGAACTTTTTTCACCATGTCATACAAAAATATAACAAGACAAAGAGAACCAGAAGATAACATGTAAACATAATATGAATGTTTACAGTTCAGCTTCAAATTCGACATCAAGTTGACATTCGGCCAACACTTTGTTATGTGCTGCATTTTCATGAGCCGGTTAATTCAATACAAATTTTCGCATGGATTGATAAGGTATCGTTGATATGTATCATTCAAAAATTAGAAGAAACCTGTTAATCAATTTTAAGAGCATCAATAGCACGATGCAGGCATGACCCTCTGAAAAGAAATTTATGTTTCTCTTTCACACGACGAAAACATATCAGTTACTATCATAAAGTGTTATACAACCATACCAGTGTTCTAATACATATTTCAACAGCTTTGTAGTATCTCCCTCTGTACCTCTGTGACTGTGAAATAGGTTATTGCACGGTTTGACGCTCAACGATTGAGTGTATGACATATGATGGGAACACCAAATTGTCATGTGGAAACATTTTCATTGAAATTTGACAAGTTGCTAGATGCCTTTATTATCTCAGAACATCAGATACCAAGTATATATTTGTACTTACGACAGTTGTCTTCATCTGCGCCATCATAGCAATGAGATTTACGATCACATTCGTATTTTTTCGAGATGCAAAATCCAAAGTCACTGCCATTGATACATTTAAACTGGTTTTCACCACAGTTCCCTGAAAAAATTAAAAGCGAACTATGAATGGCGTCAGTGTCGTTTTCAAAAATTCGATCTCATCAACATGCTAATCAAATGACGTAATGTCAAAATACTTGATTAAGGTGAAGTACTACGAATTACGTGAAAATTAAGTTGTGGTGTCATTTTCTTGAAACTTTGCACAAATATTCTTGGAATTTGTGCAAGTGCAAAAATGAAATAAAAAATGGGGGTAACCACGCTCGTTTCCATGGAAACGGACGTTAAAATGGCGTCGTTAGAAATAAATAAAAATGATATAATTCACTGAAACTAAAGAAAGCAATTATAAAAAGCTTAGCAAATGAGTTAATTTTAATAAATGCCAAGACTTAAGATCCATATCTATCGAATGTATAGTTTTCATGATGTTTGTAAAGAAAGTTTTACATAAGTATTGATTACAAAATGACGATATCGTAATTATATCACTACATAATTTTCGAACTTTCTTCCTGACGCTCTGAATGGTGTCATTTTGACCAAACTTGGCGAATAAATCCTGACATAATACCATTTTGTTTACACTTTTCATAAAAGGTGTCACCACGCTACTTTTTACAATATCTCAAGGTGAATGGATAATATGCGCCATGTAAATGGGAGAGAAATTTTAATTTTGTCGCTCTTATTGAATAAAAACCAGCTTCCTAGGGGGTCAAAATATGACAAGGTTATAGGTCACATGTATTTCTAAGAGACTGGGTCAAAAAATTAGGTAAAAGCGCAATTTCAACAATGGCAGGTGATGTTAAATACATGAGCAACAAAATAACCCATTTGCGGCAGGCTGGAGTTAAATTTGCGCAGAAACGTTCTAAAGCGTGTGCGCGCGTCCGAATTCGTCGCACTTTACCTTAACTGGCATCTGTCGATTGTCTGTAATGGGACTCTTGGGACGCATGACAGCTTGTTCTTCGCAAACGGTCATAAATGGCATTCGTAATGAGCAACGTTGATTTCTTAACTTGTTATCGTTAAAATATGTTGACTTAGTTGCCAATCGCTGGCAGGTTTTTAGTTTATGTCCACCAGTTTTCATAACATAGCTTTTATGCAGTTCTATATTTAAGTTTTCAGAGATTAGAACACTATGCCCCGTGAAATCGTCAGAGTCTGTTGTTGTAGTTGTTGTCGTTGCTTCTGTTGATGTTGTTACCATAATTGGTGATTTTGTGGTTGTTGTTGTTGTTGTTGTTGTTGTTGTTGTTTATGATCATAATGTTAAAATGAATCTATAACAGCAAACTTCATGTTTCAAACAGTTTCATCAAATATTCGAATCAACAAAGTTAGTACGCTCGCACAAAGACCAGTTTCTTGACAAAAGACCGGATCAAACGCTTCTAACTGCGGTATTATATAAACTGAAAGACCGGCAACAGAGAATATCTTAAGCTATTTGATAGAGAATAAATGTTTGTACAAACTGATGGATTTATTTCTTCTGGGTGTGGTGAACTTAAAATCCAGACTAAGGTCGTGCAATTGATGTCCATATTGTAGTTCAGTACATTCGCCGTAAAAATGCAAACAGTGCTCCCTGGCGATAAACGTCGGAATATCAAGGATGTCACAGGTTCAAGGCTTTCCCAAAGTACGCTCACAACTTCCGATTCAACATGTCGAATATTAAAAAATACGTCCACTCTCCACTAACGATATCACAAGGGGTTATTTTGGCTTCACGAATAGCTTACTATTGACATTAAAATTTGATTGCCTTTGATCCGCTGAAAATGTTCTGAGGATACATCTAAACATACGTTTTTACATAAACCATTTCCGTTTCAAAGGATGTAACTGAGAACCTATTGCACAAATTCAAAGCCCTAGCCTGAACAAACTACCAAGGGCAGATCTTAGGATTCGGGTAATTTACATACATTACATATTGGCAGTGTGGAAACTTCCGGAGGGGCATTTGTCGTCTCTCCCCAAAGCAGGCTAAGGCCCTGAAATTAGAGCAAAATGTACAGAAAAGATGGCGAGTACGCCGAGCGGCATTGTCAAAGCGCACGTCACATGGTCACATGACGACTATACTCGCAGTTTCGAAACAATATACCAGATATCAAAATAGGAATGGATATCGGGATATCGAAGCGCAGTGACGTTTTACCCATGCTAACATGGCAATTTTACAGATTTCTTTCGCCTTTTCCTTCTCCTGTTTAGCTAAGATGACCCTACAATCAACTCTCCTCGAACCATTACCCCTTCCATGGGATTTGATGTATTTCCAATGAAGAAAGTCCTGTAGTGGTGAACTGATTCTTTAAGATGAATTCTTTCCTTGCCAAGTCATACTTAGTCACTGTAAATAATTCCTCTTTGCAAACTCTTCTTAACTCACCCTCACTTTACAGTTTACGCCTACAGTATCGTAAAAGCACACATTAAGCGAGCAGTGTCATCATTGCGTACCATTTAGGCATTCAACTTAGGCTCACATCTGACAAAGCAAACATGAAACTCATGCTTTTACCCTTGAGATTGATATGTGGTCGTAATCGCTGAAAAACGTAGTTCATCGCTGCCAGCTGAGTTTGACTGTGGCCAATTTCCCTATACTTTTACCGGGGCCAATTTTCCTACTTTGACTACAGCCAATTTCCGTACTTTGATTACGGCCAATTATCTTACACTTTGTTGACTGAGGCCGATTTCCCTACACATTGACTGTTGCCAATTTCCGTACACTTTGACGTCGGTCGATTTCCCTACACTTTGACTATGGCCAATTTCCCTACACTTTGACTGTGGACAATATCTGTACACTCGTAACTCACCATATACACAGCCATCTTCATCGCTGAAGTCCTTACAATGATTAATACCGTCACATCGTAGGTACTCTTTTACACAGTAAATTCTATTTGCACATGCAAAGTCACCAGGTATACAAGGAGCTGAAAATAAAACAATAAATATATATATTTGCACTTCCGCATGTTTTGCGCCACTTGTAAGGCCGAATGCTTGTCCCTGTCCTATTGTAGCTTCATAGATAGATTTGGTGTGGTGAATAGTTTGTACACGTCGGAAGAAATATCACAGGTATATATACATAATTTTAGCTTGACAACTACTATTTTTTTCCAAAAGACGTAGAAATTTTTATCCCTCGACAAGGTATACGGTGATCTTAGATGTCAGTTTAAAATAATATATCATTTAAAGATATTACTTATGAATTTCTTATAGTCTCGGTGCCGTGGCAGCACGACCGCTCAATTTTGACAAAATATAACAGCACATGGAGGTGACTCTATGCCTTTGGTCACCAAAAAAGTTTACATCTTTATCATAGCCTACTAATACTTAGCTTAATACCATAATATGGCAGTACAATCTGTTCATCGACGATTAACATCTTCTTGTACGAAGATGATGCGATGGCAGATTTTCGTAACTTATTGACGTTACAGACTGTCACGCTTGGGAAGACTAGCCGCTTTTCAGTCACTACTTCGACCTGTCAATAAATAATCCATAGACATCTTTACAATTACAGAAACAAATCCACTGACTTTCGGATTTCCACTCATGGATCCAAACCAGATTTTGTAAGTCGTTCATCCAGCAGCGATCCGAAATGAAAGGATAATAAGATAAGAGCTCACGTAACCACTGAAATGTTATGTACTTTTGATTTCGATGCCGCTTAATATATCGAGTATCCCTTCTCCATGGCTTCCTTACGTTCATTACAATGTAACCACTTTATGGGCATCATAATGTTACCAATGTTTATATAGGCCTAAGCTATGAAGGAAGAGCTTTACAATTTTAACATCAGTTCAAATATCGTCGGTTGTAATTTATACTCTGTTAAAGAAATGACTTCATTTAAAACTACCTTTGTAATGACGTCGAAACGTTTAAATTGCATTATCAACTCCGATCCTTGCCATAGAAATGCGCCAAAAGCAGTTAAAGTAAGGACGGTCCAGAAAAATCCAAGCACTCGACTTTTTGCCCCAAAGATTCTTGGGATACCATGCGAATGTTATGTAGGTCATTTCCCCCCCACACTCATCATGACCTGAGTTCAATTAGTCTAGAACATTCTCAAGGTCACTACCCTCAATGACCTCACAACCTTGAATTCAATTAGTCATGTTTGGAATGTTCTGGAAAGTTGATTAGTTGTGTAAGGGAGATAATTTTAGAACAGTAATTAGCATGTCAATAAAAGTTCTAGATTGTTCTTATATGCCTTTATAAAAGGGACGTGCTCAGCTTCCAGTCAGACTTTTGGGATCGTGTCTCTTGTGTGTTACTAAACTCCAGCAGTAGTCATTCTCAAGACTTTTCAAGACCTTCACTGTCAACGCTGGATTTATACTGTGGACTTTGTGCAGCTTCAAGCCTGCAAGCCAAAGGACTGTTCATTCATCCGACTGACTGTTACAACTCTGAGACTGGAGCTTTGCCGTCCCAGCTGAGATAAGTAGTCTGTACACTTTTAAAGCTTGTACTCTATCCCTGACTTAGCAATTAGTTTTATTTTCGTAATAAATTTTGTTTAAACGTTAACTGCTGAGTTCACCCTTTTGTTCGTCTTCTCTGCACGTAACAAATTGGGGGCTTGTCCGGGATACGAATATTTTGAGCCGTTTGACAACATTTTGCCAGCCTTTTCAAAACTACTGTATACTTGAACTCAGCGAAATTTAATCATGGCGGAATTTAAACCAGAGGAAATGGATGACCTTGATCAGGACACATTTGATTCCCTCAGAAAAGACGACCTCATTGCACTGGCCAATTTCCTTAAAGTAGAAGTCAAAAGATCTATGCGCAAGAGGGAAATACAGTACCGTATTGCCAAACATCTAGTTGATTTAGGCCAATTTGAGGAATCCACCCTGAAAGATTATGAGCCCGAGTCTACCTCTGAACTCAGAAAATTAGAATTAGAATTGCAGACAAATTTGGAGATCAAGAAACTAGAATTACAAATGGAAAAAGAGAGACAGGCATTAGAAAAAGAAAAAATACAAATGCAATTAGAAATGGAAGAAAGACAGAGAGAGAAAGATAGGCAGGAAAGATTAGAAATGAAACGTTTGGAGCTTGGACAGTCAGGAAAATTCTTCCCTTCAGACAAGTTTGACATCACTAAGCATTTCAGGGTAGTTCCCCCTTTCCAAGAAAAGGATGTTGATAAATATTTCCTTCATTTTGAGAAAATTGCTCAGAGTCTGAATTGGCCTAAGGAGTCCTGGTCTATGCTTTTGCAGAGTGCTTTGGTGGGTAAAGCCAGAGAAATTTACATTCAATTGTCAGTAGAGCAGGCTTCAAATTATGATTCTGTGAAGGAATTAATTCTCAAGGGTTATGAGTTGGTGCCTGAAGCTTACCGTCAGAAATTTAGGGATTGTGAGAAGGTAAAAGATCAAACTTATGTTGAATTTGCTCGAACAAAAGAACAACTGTTTGATCGTTGGTGTTCTTCTGAAAAGGTTAGTCAGAATTATGACAAATTACGACAACTTGTTTTGATTGAGGAATTTAAAAGGTGCATCCGGAGTGACATCAAGACGTTTATCAATGAACAAAAGGCAGATACATTAGAGGTTGCTGCACGTTTGGCCGATGATTATTCATTGACCCACAAATCTTCATTTCTCAGCAAACCATCCCAGTCCTTTTCCTACAGAAACAATGCAGGTAAATTTAACTCCTCCTTTTCATCCAAGAATTTTTCAAAGGAGAGTAGGAAATCAAATGACAACAGTTCACAAAATTCAAGTAACACTCCCACATCATCAGATCCCAAGTCTCAATCTCCTTCTGACAAACAGTTTGGTACACTTTCTTGTAATTATTGTAAGAAAGACGGCCATTTAATGTCAGAGTGTTTCAAATTGAAAAGAAAACGTGAAGGTCAAAGTGGTCAAAGTGGATCTAAGCCAACCGGCTTTATTTCTTCATCAACTCAATTAGAGTCTAATAATGTGTGCAACACATTTTCTGAGGTTAAACCCCTCTTATCCCCAATTAATGAGGTCAAGGTCAATTCTTCTCAAGATAGCATTATGGGTATTTTCGAACCATTTATTCATAATGGTTTTATATCACTTTCTAGTGATTTCTCTTCCGCTACCCCTGTCAAAATTTTAAGAGATACCGGGGCTTCCCAGTCTCTTTTGTTGGCAGATACCCTGCCGTTTTCTGAAAAGTCATTTTCAGGTTCTAAAGTTCTTATTAAGGGGGTAGATTGTAATGACTACATTCCTGTTCCTCTCCATAATGTCTATTTGTCTTCGGACTTTGTTTCTGGACCTGTGGCTTTAGGTATTAGGCCTTTTTTTGCCTTTTGAAGGGATTCACCTTCTTCTTGGAAACGACCTTGCTGGGGACAAGGTCATTACTAATCCACTTGTGACTGATAATCCTAGTTTAGATCAGGATCCAGAGCCAATTGAACAAGAGATACCCGATTTATTTCCTTCATGTGCCATTACTCGAGCCATGTCAAAGAAAACTTCCGAGAATCAAAATACTCTCAAAAATAATGTCACAGATGTTGACTTAAATGACACCTTTCTCAGTCAGGTGTTTGACACGGAGCATTCCGTTATCCCTCGTGGATTTGAAACTTCCAGTAAAACTTCTGCTGACCAAAGTCAGACATTTTCTAGATCAAATCTCATTGCAGAACAACACAAAGACCCAGATATTTTGTCTTTGTTTGACAGGGTAGATGATGAAGGTAAAACTTCAGATAGCTCTGTTTCCTATTATACAAAATCTGGTATTCTCATGCGTAAATGGAGACCTCCAGATGTTTTGGTTGATGACGATTGGGCTATAAAACATCAAATTGTGGTTCCAAAGCCCTACCGTGCTGAAATATTGCGCCTGGCCCATGAAACCCCCTGGGCTGGTCACTTAGGAGTCAGGAAAACTTATCATAAAATTTTCAGTCACTTTTATTGGCCTAATCTCAGGCAGGATGTAACACATTTCTGTAAAACTTGTCACACATGTCAGATGGTAGGAAAGCCGAATCAGACCATTCCAAAGGCCCCTTTACAGCCAATTCCTGCATTTCAAGAACCATTTAGTAGGATATCTAATAGACTGTGTTGGGCCCCTACCAAAAACAAGATCAGGAAATGAGTACATGTTGACAATTATGTGTACATCAACTCGGTTCCCAGAAGCCATACCACTGAGAAACATAAAGACAAAGACTATAGTGAGAGCTTTAGTCAAATTTTTCACTTTATTTGGCCTCCCTAAATGTGTCCAGTCCGATCAAGGCTCCAACTTTATGTCTGGAATTTTTCAACAAGTAATGGATCAGCTAGGCATTAAACAGTATAGGTCATCCGCCTATCATCCAGAAAGTCAGGGTGCTCTTGAGCAATTTCATCAAACTTTGAAAAACATGATTAGACCTACTGTTTTGACACAGAGAAGCAGTGGGATGAAGGAATTCATTTTCTGCTCTTTGCTGTTAGAGAGTCAATTCAAGAGTCTCTTGGTTTTAGCCCATTTGAGCTTGTATTTGGACATACAGTCCGTGGCCCACTTAAGCTCGTTAAAGAGAAATTCCTGTCTGACGACGATGATTGTCTGAATATTTTGCAATATGTGTCAGATTTTCGTACAAAACTCTCTAAAGCATGTGAATTAGCCAGAGAAAATCTTGAGTCATCTCAGCAGTCAATGAAAACCAGATATGATAAAAGCACCTCAAAACGGAAGTTTGAACCAGGTCAAAAAGTTCTTGTTCTACTTCCAATTCCTGGCAAACCACTCCATGCTCGTACTTTGGGCCATATCTAACCTAATTGATAAGAAATTGAGTGATTTAAATTACATCATAATAACACCTGACAGGCGAAAACAAAAACAGCTATGTCACATAAATATGCTTAAGCCATATTTGGATAGGGATAATCCTACTATAACTCAGCCTGTCAGTGCAGTCAGTTCTGGCCATTATGAAGATAGTGATACAGAAACTGACTTGAGTGAAAATACTCTAAACTCAAAGCTGGGCTCGGTCAAGCTTCAGAACTCAGAAATCCTGGAGAAGCTGGAGTCTACAAAGTTGGCACACCTCCAGCCAGAACAACAACAACAGGTGAAAGAACTGCTCCACGAATATAAACACCTGTTTCAAGATGTTCCAACGAGGACAAACGTCATCTATCACGACGTTGATGTTGGGGACAGTAAGCCTGTAAAACAACATCCATACAGACTGAATCCAACAAAAGCGAAATATCTCCAGGAAGAAGTCAAATACCTGCTGGACAATGACTTTATTGAACCCAGTAAAAGTAACTGGAGTTCGCCGTGCATACTTGTTCCCAAATCAGATCACAGTTATCGTATGTGCACGGACTTTAGGAAGGTCAACACTTTAACAAAGACAGACACTTTCCCAATCCGAGGATTGATGACTGCATCGACCGAGTGGGAAAAGCCAAGTATGTGACGAAATTTGACCTACTGAAGGGATTTGGCAAGTCCCTCTGACGGATCGTGCTCGTGAAATATCCGCCTTGTTACACCAGACGGATTGTTCCAGTACAAGGTGATGCCATTCGGAATGAAGAACTCTCCGGCAACGTTCCAACGGATGATCAACGACGTCATATCCGGGCTAGATGGGTGTGCAGCCTACGTTGACGACGTCGTCCTGTATAGTGACACCTGGGAGGAACACATCAAGCTCATGCGGAAGTTCTTTGAGAGACTGAGCAAAGCAATGTTGACTGTCAACCTTGCCAAATCTGAGTTTGGTTGGGCAAGGGTAACTTACCTCGGACATACTGTAGGACAGGAAATTTAAAGGCAAAAATCAGAGATTGCTAAGATGGAGTTTAATGTTACAGGAGTTTAATCTTGATATTAGACATATCAAAGGCAGAGACAATTTTAATTGCAGACTGTCTTTCTCGTATTTAGAGTTATTGTTGTTCACTTTCAAGAAGTTTTACTTTAGAAAAAAAAAAATTCGAGTACTTAAATCTTTTAAAAGATTACATTTCAAAAGAAAGATTTTTCTTTGAAAAATTTTCTTTTTTGAAGAGGGGGTGTGTTATGTAGGTCATTTCCCCCCACACTCATCATGACCTGAGTTCAATTAGTCTAGAACATTCTCAAGGTCACTGCCCTCAATGACCTCACAACCTTGAATTCAATTAGTCATGTTTGGAATGTTCTGGAAAGTTGATTAGTTGTGTAAGGGAGATAATTTTAGAACAGTAATTAGCATGTCAATAAAAGTTCTAGATTGTTCTTATATGCCTTTATAAAAGGGACGTGCACAGCTTCCAGTCAGACTTTTGGATCGTGTCTCTTGTGTGTTACTAAACTCCAGCAGTAGTCATTCTCAAGACTTTTCAAGACCTTCACTGTCAACGCTGGATTTATACTGTGGACTTTGTGCAGCTTCAAGCCTGCAAGCCAAAGGACTGTTCATTCATCCGACTGACTGTTACAACTCTGAGACTGGAGCTTTGCCGTCCCAGCTGAGATAAGTAGTCTGTACACTTTTAAAGCTTGTACTCTATCCCTGACTTAGCAATTAGTTTTATTTTCGTAATAAATTTTGTTTAAACGTTAACTGCTGAGTTCACCCTTTTGTTCGTCTTCTCTGCACGTAACACGAAGTGGAGTTAAGTCCGTATTCCTTCACCACCTTCCAAGCAATTATACTTCTTTTCGAAGCTTTTTCATCAGTCCGCTGAGGGGAATCGAGGGTCGGTTCGCTATACATATTAACGGAACGAGAAACTGAAAATGTCTGATTTCTAATCTGACGATCGATGTCAGTGTCGGTTGGTTTGGCGAGTCCCTCAGCATAACCACCATACTTGGTTCGTTCTCCTCTGTTGAGAACAAACAAACAAAAATAACAAGTGGTAGTTATTGCAGGTAAGGAGTAACTTATCAAGAAAGTTCGGGCGCTCTGCAAGGTCATTAGAATTGGTAAAGGCTAGTCTTTCACGTACATTTCAAACAAATATTCTGCAAAATACTGTACACCAAAATTGTTCCTTCGCCTTGATCAATCAAATTCAGCTATTTCAGATCAGACCCTGCGATCATGATCATACAGCTCCTATGATAAACACTGAACTTGTGAGGTTATGATGATGGTCTATGTAACTGGGCCCATGGTCTATGTAACTCAGTGGGCTCACGGTCTATGTACCTGTGACCATGGTCTATGTAACTGGGCTCATGGTCTATGTAACTGTGCTCGCATTTGATAATTTATTCAACTCTCTGCGGCAAAACTGAAAATGGTCATAATGTAAAGATAGAAGTAAAGGTCAGAGCAAATGCAGGAACAATATCTTGATTGTCTACCATGCTCATCAAAAGGTCATTCGCAAACGAGCTGAATCTTGTCAACGGGCGATTGTATTGTGTTTTGGTCTTTGAATTAAGGGGGCGCTGAACCCAACACAGCGTATTTTGCTCAAAAATCACTTTTTCACAAATATTCATTCGATTTTCATTAAGTTGTTAACCCAAGATTAAAATATTGGTTGGGTTCACGTCTTAGCTTGTCAAGTAGTTGTAAGTTGCCTGATACAGAAGTGTTACTTCATGCAAATGTATGCAAATCACCCGATTTTCTGGCTTCTTTTCCTGCAAATTTCAACATTTCCAAAGAATTTAACTTCGTTCTGGCTAGGTCCAATTTTCTGAAATTTTCACAATTATGGTCTTTAAATGCTACATAACGAAAATGACTAATTTGTTTGACAGTAAAGTTCTTACATTTTTAATAAGGGGCATTTTAATTTTGCTAATCATGATTTTAATCAATTTTTGAGTGTCAGTCTTTCAATCCTTACCATTTTAAAATGAGGATAGATAATGCAAAATAAAATAGTCATTTTTTCATCATATATTCTACTTTGAAGTGAAATATTAAAGTTCAGAAAATAGCGTCGTTTTTGACTTAAATTAATTTTTATCATTAATACGAAAATTGAGGTTTTTTTACCCCAAATATACAGCCTACTTCATTCTTTGAGTAAACTACTGCTACCATACTAAACTTTAGAGTCTCTGCTTTTTGAAAATATATAGTTTTAGGGGTTTCCTTGTCATCGTTGATGAGAAATATGCTTTGATTTCGTCAATGCTGACGTAATTCTGAATAAAAAGTAGTAAGAGTTTCAGTATGGGTGAATTACCTGTTTTGCAATTGAGTATTGCTTTCGTGCAGGTGATGTGGCTTTATAGGTAATATGCACCTCGAAAGTGAAAGACTTAAACTTTTGCTCTAACTTTCCTCAAGGGATCTTTCGATCATTCTCTTTCAAAATCAAAAAAAAAATAGGGGGTCACCGTGCAAATTTTGGTACTAGAGAAACAAATTACCCAAGATTTACCGATATTAGAATTCAAAATGGCCGCCATCCCTGTGTAAACTCTATGGAGAAAAATAAAAATTTTCGAATTTCGGAAAACTTTGCCAGTGAAAAGTTTTTCTTTCACCAAGAGCTTTACAATGAACCCCCACATGTGGTATATCAGAAGAGAATTGTAAAGGTTTGAGAGTCCGAATGTCTGTCCCCGAGGTGCGTTCTACCTTAAATGAAGATCGAAAGTCCCTCATGTGTTTGGTAATTATGAGATTGATAATATGAGATATGAGATTGATCTGTGGACCCTCTCGCTGCAAATATGTGTTAAACGGAAAATGAAACCATTTTCATCTCTTTGTCATATTAATTACTGAACAGCCTCCGTTGACGTTTACATTATGTCATTATAGGTTCTGACATTGTTTATTATTTGTGTTTTTAAACTGCCGGGGTGCAATTCAATAATTTGAGTTTCAAAAGTTGAGCTACACACGATTACGTCACAAACACGAGCTGAAATTTAGAATTATACTCAACAATAGCCATGGTACCACTACAGTCTGATCTAAGAGACAACATGTACACAAATATGTAAAGCTCTTTTATAAAATATCTTTTTATGCAAATTACGCCTAATAACCTAAGCCACACGCATCATATACGAACATCTACCTTTTCTGATTGATAGTGATTTAGCAAAGACATATTCAGTGGACCCGAGTTAGCGATGGAGACATACACCGTTGACCATGGAGCCTCTAGCCAACCTCTATGCATTGGCAGAGTAGCGACAAAAAAAGTTTTGCCGATGGCACGACATGTTTAAATATGAATTGGCAGCGTCTCAAGTGTTTACCTGAGAGCAGACGGTTGTTATTTGAATTTCCGCAAGTTTAATTCCATGTCAAGTAGTCTGTATAATGACACAGAACACGTATTTTTGTCCTATAATGGCCTAAGAGTCGTTTAGATTTCTGAGATTTTAACCTTAACGACAAGCACTTTGACTTAACAATTTATAAAAGCACACACACTTTCCACTATCTATGATAAAATGGTAGAGTAAACAGGTGGTGGATATCTTGAACCGTTGTACTGTTCTACTGTTGTATTGTGCGTCATATTTCCGAGACGGTGACACGCACATTCCGACTTGTGTTCAAACAATTGATGTTTAACTTCAGGTAAAACCTTTCAACACTTCAAACGTGGCAAGAGCAGGCTATCGGAATTCTTTTGAAATCGAGTCCTCTCATTCAGTTTGGAAGTACACGGTGCGCGCTGTTCTGGTTGATCTTTGAACGTTTTTGAAAAGAGAGATGGTTACCGATGACCTAGCACCTTCATATGTTCTTATGTTAATTAAATTGCACGAAATATTGTTCATAGACTCAAAATCAAATGTCAGGGACGGTTTGACGTCCAAAATTGTCAATTGTCTAGGAAAAGTCTCTATTTATCGCAATGTTGACAAAGTATTTAATGTTTACTTGCTTGTCACAACGGGGTGGATATGTTAAGCAGACGTGTCTGAAAAGAACGATTCTCATAAGTAGATTCAACCATGAACATGATAAACATATATTCGTCTATTTTATAACTAAAATTTGACATGAAATATTGCAAAGTTTCCTTGAGGAAATTTTGAGTATATTTTATCATTTTTGAGGCGCGTTTTACCTAACTGACTCGAGTGTTTGTCGGGCCGTATCTGCACGCAAGTTGAATACAATGTACTTTGTCGTGTTCCTCATAGAGATTTGCTTTGACGAAAGTGAACACGGTGATAGAAACCAGACAATAACTAGAAGTGCATGGAGATAGGAATATGACTTCACAGAAATAGCGTGACTATACTTGCACAGAGTTTTTAGACTTTTAGTTCGTTTTTTTTTCGTAATCGACATCGCCAGCTGTATCTCTTACAGCATAACGTATATATGACGTCGTAGCTAGTAAGTATTGCTCTGAAGATGATGAGGAAACCCTTTAAATTATTGATACAGTGACGACGATTGGTAACTGATCACCACACGGAAGAAGGTAAGCTGAGAATTAAAATTACTGAGGAAGTTAGATGTGGAGATATATTAATCCAATCTAGCGTGGCCAAACTCCAGCCAACCATGAGTGGCCAAACTCGAACCCTACCCGATAGAATACTGTCGAACAGAAATTTTAATCTCTGAAATTTTTGGTGTAATAATGGCAAATTTAGTCCCATATTTTTTCATTTAGTCTTTACTATTCAGTTTTACTTTTGTATTATTTTATGGCAATAATGTGAAAATTTAGAAAATCAAGCATGTTGACCCCATCTTTTTTCTTTAATATTTGATTATAGTCATATGCCAGAATTCAAAAACTCCCGATAATTTTTCAAGTCTTCTTGTTTTCCATGTGTTACTCTCTGGCCTGATCTTGTGTACGAGTATGTTTTACTGTCATGAGCGTCATTTGACCAAAACTGGTTCTTCAACTAAGATTTTTGAAATTATTACTAATATTATAACAATTGGATGGCATAAAAATGGTATTCATTTTTCAATAAATAACCTACAAAAAACTTGGAATTGGAAAATGTGAAACATAAAAGGGAACCAAAAAATTTTTCAAGTCCCTCCTATAGGTATAGCAAAATTTTCAAGTTCCCCCCTCTTCTACCTCCAAAATTTTCGAATCTCCACCTGAATTCCTCCAGCCCCCACCCCCCAAACATTTTTTGTGAACGCAGCCTATAAGTTAAACAAGAACCAGGCAAAACAGCAATGAAAACATGGCGACTAATAAGCACAGTTTTGAGCAAGGTTTCTTATCTCTCAGGAAAATATTGCAGGACTGAATTCCCTCTATTCTAGTGTTTATTTTTCTTTCTGGCACATATCTTTCATTTACAGAAGGAAACACTTAGAGTAAGATTTAACTTCGCAAAGTTTCCATGTGTCTCCATAGTATTTTCTTGGTCCATCAGTTAATTATAAAGTAGAAAGGCGAACTTTTTTAACTACATCGAGCAGAGCACCGTTTGCTAGATAAATTGATCTTGTGTGAATGTAATATGTCACACGGATTTTCGCATCTGAAGTAAAGAACAAGAAATGTGAAAGTTAACACTTTACCAAGTATAAAGAAGACGTTTTATTTATTTATTTATTTATTATTAATTATTTATTTATTTTTGACGTCTATGATGATATTAAGAACATTCAATAAATCATCGTTACTATGGCAACGAAACTTTATAAACAGCTCCATGGAAAATTGAATGAAAGCCGGATTTCAACATTTTTTTGGATCACATGCCTGTTGATTATGAAGGGGATTGCGATTAGAGATTGGAACATTGCGTGTTATCACCATTTACGCAACCGCACCTTTGTCCTGCTGCTGAGTACTTGTTTTTGTGAATGGGGAAATTTTACAGTTCATTAGCCACAGGCTTAAGCATCTCGCAACATGTGTAACTTCCTCGATATACGGTATATTGCGTATGCGCAGGGCAGCAAAACTCTCTAAACAATCAGCGTCTATCGTGTTCAACATTTTGAGAGGACCAGTTACTAGCTGTGTTCAACCAGAATAGATAATTAGTATTTCACTCAAAAGCCCCGAAGAAAAGTTTGTCATGGAATTATTGGACAATAGTAGTCCAAACCTCACCGAAGGCTTCGACAGCTGTGAACTTAGAAATCTGGGGTTGATACAATCATGTTCAACTCTTTCTGGTAATCCGAGAAGTAGGAAAGTGGGCACCAATCTTACCTAAGGAAGCCAGAATCATTTAACCATCCAGGTTGATAAACAGCGTGTCTTGCACCTTGGAAACTTTTGAACCCATGATAAGGTTCCGCCATTTTAGTGTCGTCCGCTTTGAAGGGTTGAGATAGGACCGGGCCGGCTATAACCTCCAAGGGTCGATCTCCTACTTCAGTGTGTACCTGGAAAAGCTTAGACAGCGACAATAAATATTTAAATACATCACATATATTTGCATGACTAGTCTGGAAACTAACTTTGAATATTTACATATGAAACGGAAACCGTTGGAAACGATCAACGAAGGGGGATCCGTGTTAGTTTTAAGGACAGTGTTATTGTTTGATCTTGTTTGATGTCGCTCTATTCACAATTCACATTCCGATTGATCCTTCTACAAGCAATCGCTGAAAATGTGAAAACATCGACTGAGGGCAGGCTATGGTAGTTTCTCTGTCGTCTTGCGGGGATTAACTGTTAAGAGCGACGGGCTCCACCGGAAAACGCACAAAAGAGATCACCCCTGCATTGAATCGATGAATTTGGAAACAGTGTTGGGGGAAGTGATTGTACCAGTTTCACATCATCTCCACTCCCTAGATTATGCTACTGCGAGTACTTGCATGATAAGATGGTATTCACCTGGAAACCAGGGTATAGATAAACCAGCTGTTTGTGATTGTCGGAACAAGTCTACATGCCCGTTAAAAGGTGACTGTCAAGCCAGTAGTAGCGTAGTTTTACGGACTTAACCTGCCTATAACATGATCGGAACGAATTTGGGAGAATAGGATTGCAAACGACCTCAAAAGAGAAATAAAATTGCAGCAAGTGAAAGTGAATACGGTAAACAATTGGCACACGTTTCGGGTGCAACCCTTTGTCATTCTCTGCAATTTGCAAGTGTTTTATTTCCCGCTGTTCGGTCAGTATTTTACTGTTACAGTATTTGTTTTAACTTGTTGCAGTTTTTGCCTTTTAACAAGTATTTTATCTCTCGCTGGTCGGCCAATTTTTTGTTCAAATTTATCGAAAGTGTTAGGTGCCCTATAACTGAAAATTGCAATATTACAGGTTACCCATAAAAACAAGTGAATTGCAAAGAAAGAAAATTTGACGAGCTTAAATTTGCTGATTAAACCAACATTACTTGAATTTATAAATCACTAACGTTCCATGGACCTGTTGATGTATTACCTTTAATGGACTTGGTAATTGGACCAGTTTAATGTCATATTACTACAATATCCTTTTCTCGCAAATTAATTCCAATCGTGTTTTATACACACCATGCAAAGTAGGTGAAAATACCCTAGCTTTTGGCTCAATACTACATTTTTTTCCTGACTCAGCAAACAGGGAAGTAATACTGCTTGTCAGGATATCGGTTAAAACTGTGCATCAAACAAAAATGTATACATTTGAATTTGTTTTCGTATATAAATAATGAATACATCAATTTGAACTCGCCATTACCCTTGAGAAATGGGATGCAACAGGGAAGGGCATATCACTGCAAGATATTGCAAAGACAGCTTGAAGCCAGATGTGTTGTTTGATGTGACTTCGAATTCATTGTTAGATACAAGTATGTGTGTTTGATGACCAAGCAGCTGTAAAGTAGTGAATACATTGGGGAGACTCTCTCCCTATACAGGCATTTTTGAAAATGTGACGTCAATATTGTAATATTTGGTGACACTTTGAACACATGAATATTTTTATATAAACCGCTTTTTATCATATTTTGAGTAACCTCTCTTCTGTTCATCATTTTTGAGTCACCCCCACCCTCCCATTCTTCCTAACCCCGGTTGTAAATAATGACTGTTCCCTAACACGAATATATTCGAGAACGAGTGTCGTGCAGGTATGTTAATTTATAATCGGACAACCTATGTCCCTTTGGCGCAAGCATATTTCGTGACATTAACATGAGTGTACTGACGTAATTTGTATTTTTACTCTATTGAGATAATTTCTCTTCTGGTAGAATGCACATGCGCAGTTTGGCAAGGATCCTTCTACAAGCAATCGTCGAAAACGTGAAGACATCGACTGAGGGCAGACTATGGTAGTTTCTCTGCCGTCTTGCGGGGATTCATTGTTAAAGAGCGACCGGCTCCACCGGAAAACGCTCACAAGAGATCGACCCTGCATCGAATCGGTGAATTTGGAAACAGTGTGGTGGATGGAAGTTAAAGTGATCTCCACTCCCTAGACTAAATTCTAATGTTATTGCATGCATCTTGGATAGACCGTTTCATCATAACAAAACTAATTCTACACTCCTAATGAAATTCCACATCCACATATTCACCGAGGTTTTGTTCCCGCTTTTTCGTCTCGTGTAGACGAAGACGTTTGACCCCTGTTTTAGACTCAAGCACAATCGTTGACTCCATCTATAAGATATGTTTGAAAAAAACATTTTAGAGTTTGACTCGAGTATTTAGCAAATACAATGAACTTTTTATCATCCGCCATCACCCCCAATGCCACGGAAAATCGTAGCCTGTGCTTTGTAAATTGAACTCTCGCGGATACGCATATACTCATCCCGGGCAAAGTACTCTTGGATACAATCACGACAATGATTCATTACGTTGGCGCCGCCTCGATTTCTCTCTCAGTCACTAATCTGGCGCGCAAACCAACATATAAAGTTAACGCAATTTCGTCTGGTTTAAATGTCTGACATGAGTAGGACTTTCGTAAGTATGTTAACAACAACAACAACAACAACAACAACAACAACAATAATAACAACAACAACAACAACAACAACAACAGTATAACAACAACAGCAGCAGCAAAAACAACAGCAGCAGCCAGCAAAAACAAAACAACAACAACAACAACAACAACAACAACAACAACAACAACAACAACAACAACAATAATAATAATAATAATAATAATAATAATAATAATAATAATACGAAGAGCGAAATTTATTGTAGCCACTGTTATTTAAAATAAAGCAGGCTGGGCTCGAAACAAGTTTCCAACTTTTGCATGTACTTTGTTCGAGAAAGTTCACCTTCATAATAAATAACAAACTCAGGGGTCATCGTGCAGTGTTTCGGATTAGGGAAAAAACTTGTCCAAATTTATCTATATTATACATGTAAAATGACTATTAGCCCTCAGAAAATAGCAAAATATATTTTCTCTTTTCACGCCACAATGACTGAAAACTTTATGTACTCGACAAAATTAAAATAGGTCCACAAAAGCAACAAACAAGACAAGTATCGTAATAAATTATACATATATATATATATATATATATATATATATATATATATATATATATATATATATATATATATATATATATATATATATATATATATATATATATATATATATATATATATATATGAACAGTGGCTTGGTGTCAAATCAGGCAATGTATAGTGCTCGATAAGTTTCGCCAGGGCACAGGTATTTTTATAACACGCCACATGCTCATTCCGTGTCGCGATTGACCAGAATACGTCACGTGACGAGAAAATAGATACGTCTAGTCTCTACCGGATCGACAAAAGTGACGTCAGAGAGCATTTTTGAAAAGCTATTTCCCTAGGAAAATAGTTGTGACCAAATTTGGAAAAGTGCCCGGTCACGTGACCGTAGTGTCGTCTGCAGCTTTGCAACAATGGCTGGTGACTAGAAGGTGATGTGCGTCCGGGATAGGTGACGACACATTCTCTAAAACAGATTTTCCAACAGTTTCCAACATTCAAACAGCGTAGGAACTTGAACAGCTCATCGACGGAAAAGATCAAAGTGCGACTAAGGATGTCGCTAGGTATGCTTAGAATATTTTTGAAAGAAAGTGGTACCACGTACAACTGAAACCGCTGTGGAAACATCGCCCGGTAAACTTGTCACAATGGATTGTTGCCGTACAAAATATCAAACACATTTAAAACTATATTACAACAATATAACATGAGCATGTTGTGTGTTATAAAACACCTATAGCCTGGTCTTTATTCGGGCTATAGCGCCCGTCTATTACCCCTTGTGGCCGTGTGTTACCAGGAAACACATCGCTATACCCCACGGGGTAATAGACGGGCGCTATAGCCCTCATTACCAGGCAATAAGTGTTTACTAGGCATGAGACTTGTTGTGGTCACTCTACAGTCTGTTTCATGCGCTCGGCGATCATCAGAAGTGATGTTGGCAGGTTTCAGGAGAAAACAACAACAACATCAATAGCAATAACATTAATAATAATAATATAATAATAATAATAATAATAATAATAATAATAATAATACAATATATGTGTTTGTATCTCTCTCTGTGTCTCTATGTGTCTGTGTATGCATGTCTGTGTATGTGTGAGTATGTGTGTAAGTTTATTAGCTATGCGGTCTAGCGGCTGGTGCAAATCAGTCTGGCGCTACGCCTTTGCAAAAGATGGTAAACTTACATATGTAGCGCATTTGTGTTGTCTCATTCAAAAATTAACATGATGCACTAACAGAATATTGTATGACTACTAGAGAATTACAGGTTTCTTCAGAAGGCAATACCCTCTCAATGATTTACATATATCTGTCAGCTTACTAATGCTTTATTCAAAACAATTGAGCGGCCAAATAATCCCCTTCAAAGGGTTTTATATCACACAGCTAATAGTCATTTAATGTCAGTTTACTCATGTCAGTTTGGTCATGGGAAAAATGAATACTTGACATTTGTATTCATTAACTACCGTACTCATTCAAACGTAAACCCTCGTGTAGTTTCCATGCCATATGTTCGAGAATTTTGAAAATGCTGTACATTCGTGTACAGGCCTCCACCGAAGTGTAGTTCAAATACGGAATTCAAATTAGACGATACTGTGGCTGACCTATCAAATATGTTCAAAAATGTGACAATAAACTTTCCTTTGCCAGATTTATGAACATGATATTATAATTGTATTGTCGGAACATGCTGTACAGCAGGTACTGTGTTTAATATACTTCTTTGCCTGTACAAAGTCGGGTCCTGCATTTCGATGATCGTCATCAACAGTCCAAAGGTCAATATAGTACCTTTCAAAATAACGTGCATGGCGGCCATACATTGCTCGGGCGGCACTGTCGTCGCGTTCTAGTAAATTTCTAACACATGTGGATTTTTTACTCTCTGTATTATTGGAAACCGGTACTACGTGATGAGTGTTTGACGACCAAGCAGCTGCAGCTGTAAGGCAGTCAATACGTGAGGGAGACTCCTCCCAATAAGAAACATTTAAAACTTGCTTTCAAAAGAATGACTTTTCGGTAATGTGGAACAGCTGTACATGAATATTTATGCACCAAACCCCCTTTTTATCATCTTTAGAGAACCCCTCTTCTGTTCATCATTTGAGTGACACACAGTCCCATTCTTCGGACCCCCGGTTGTAAATATGTTGGCTCCCTAAGAAGATTCGAGAATGAGTATAGTACAGGTCACATATGGCGCAAGCGCATTTCGTGACGTAAACAATGCTATATTTAAGCAATAAAGCACGCCCAGCGACGGTATACCACGAGATTTTGACCAGTTCACGCCATTTATTCACGAGAGATAGCGAGTGCATATATGACGTGAACTGGTTAAAACTGGTCAAAATCGGGTATGATTTATTGCTATTATATCATAACAGTATATTGAAATTCTGGCGTGGAACGTCAAAACGGATTTCTACTCAAGCTGAGAGCTCGCGCGCATGCCTGCCG
Organism: Ptychodera flava; assembly: GCF_041260155.1. Taxonomy (NCBI): domain Eukaryota; kingdom Metazoa; phylum Hemichordata; class Enteropneusta; family Ptychoderidae; genus Ptychodera; species Ptychodera flava. The sequence continues at coordinate 39,179,355 of NC_091940.1, forward strand.
TGGTATATCGCCAATATACCATGGTTCTTTTTGCGTCTCGACCAATCAGATCGCTGTATTTGCGCCATCAATATACTGGTATGATATAATTGGTATTTTCCTATATTAAACCAAGTCCTCTTGTAGCACAGTGCGCAATGCACACAGCTTGGCTAGATGCCAAACAATTGTCGAGGGGCATGTCCGCTTCTCAAAGCTTTGTCGAGTACCAAGGAGTTTCAAACTGAACTCTTCAAAATCACAGAGACTCAAGTTTGGTTAAAATGCCTCGTAAGTATAACTTTTTTTGTTAGACAATGAAGAAAGAGTATCAATTGTCCATAAGTTCCGATGAAGAAGTACTCAACTTCTCGGCATTGGTTTCACTCTGGTAATTCGTCTCGATCCAGTGAAAAGTCCATGAAACTCTCGTTTAACGACTTGTATATATTGTGCAAGTTTACAAACAAATTTCAGCCATGGCTCACCCTTGTAATCCGCCTCTTTACCGGGAGTTTCATGTTATAATGATAAACAAGGATCTTTGACTGGGCCAATTCCGATTACATGCTATTTATATTCGAAGATAATTATTAGGTCATATATTCATTCAAAATAATTTAGAGGCGAATTATTCCCTCCCAAAGTGTTGTTATATCACACAGTCGAGGTATGTAGTGAATGAAATAATGATTTTCTCTTGTTAGTTTGGTCACGGAAGATTGTATGGCTGGACCAACCAGACATATTTAAAAAAATGTTCCTGTAAATTTTCACTTGTCACATTTAAGAACATTTTATTTAAGTCGTATTGTAAATATATGCCCTACAGCAGATTCTGTGTTTAATATACCTCTATGACTGTACAAAGCCGAGGACTGTATTTCGATGATCGTCATCGACGGTCCGAAGGTCAATATATAGTCTGGCATGCCAGACGTCTAACCTGCGCCTGTGCTTGATCGGCGTACGGTGGGCCCCACAAGCGGTGGGCGGCAAGTAACCAAAAATGTCAGTCCCCTGGGGCTGGTAGGGTTGGGTTCCAACATCACGATCGACCAGCTGATTGTAATTTCCGGGACAACTCTACATGCCTCTTGAAGGGTAACTGTCAAGTAAAAGGTGTGGTTTACAAGGCCAAGATATCAACGGGGCACATCACGGAGAAGGTCTACATCGGACTCACTGATAACACCTTCAAGACGCGCTTCGCTACTCACATGCAATCGTTCCCTAACGAAAGGTATCAACACTCAACTGAGTTGTTCAAGTACATCTGGCAGTGGACCTTGAAACAAAGGAACCAGGTCTTTGACATTTCGTGGTCAATTATTGACAAAGCATCAAGTTACTCTAACATAAGCAAGCGATGTAATCTTTGTATATCAGAAAAACTGCACATTCTCAATGCTGACAAATCTACGCTGTTAAACAAACGCTCGGAGTTGGTTTCAAAATGTCGCCACCAAAACAAATATTATCTATCAAATTTTAACACCACCTATAAATAGAATGGTACGTCCCGATCATACATATATAAGAGTGTTGAGCTAGTATTACTTTCACTTCATCTGTCTGATGATTGCAGGATGCATGAAACTTAAGTAACAGATACCATTACTTTGTACTTGAAGTAATTTTGTGTTATTATTTATAACGCTCTGCTTCAGCATCTAGCACTTTAATTTCCAACGAGGACATCTATATATATATATATATATATATATATATATATATATTATATATATATATATATATATATACGTATACTTGAGATGTACAGATAGCTCCCAGTGTTGTTCGTAGCGTGGTTTGGTAATAGTAGATGAATAAAATTGCACACGTCTACTGATCTGCTTGTATATTTTCTGTTTATTCTGTTGGTAATTTTGATACAACGTTTCGTCCTAAAAGTAGGACTTCATCAGGTTGAAGATATCTACAAGGAGAATACAGACAAATACAGAACAGTGTAAGGATAGTGTTGATCCTAATTAAATGCTAAACGGACTTTACAGGCTGAGTAAATTATAAACTTACAAAGGATATAGAATATGACAATTCTTACCGTTTATGTGTGGCGCAGATGGAAAGTGGCAATTCAAAATTGGCGGTAATGGTTATTTATAGTGCCTGTCCGAGGGCGCTGTGAGCAATTGTTATTTAAATTACTTTTAGCTAAGAATGTTGAGGCCGTTTGGTGACAATGTACCCAGTTTTGAAATCCAGATGGACAGGCACTATAAATAACCATTACCGCCAATTTTGAATTGCCACTTTCCATCTGCGCCACACATAAACGGTAAGAATTGTCATATTCTATATCCTTTGTAAGTTTATAATTTACTCAGCCTGCAAAGTCCGTTAGCATTTAATTAGGATCAACACTATCCTTACACTGTTCTGTATTTGTCTGTATTCTCCCTTGTAGACATCTTCAACCTGATGAAGTCCTACTTTTAGGACGAAACGTTGTATCAAAATTACCAACAGAATAAACAGAAAATATACAAGCAGATCAGTAGACGTGTGCAATTTTATTCATCTACTATATATATATATATATATATATATATATATATATATATATATATATATATATATAAATCCAACAAAAGTAGCATTCCTGAACTTTTGTGATATTTATTAAGTCACTGCTACAGAATACTTGGCAACTCAGTTTTTCTAACTTTTGAATATGTTGGTGTCTGATTAACTATAACACCGAAATATACGAGAAAAGGGAGGAGTTACAATAGTTCTTTTTGAGTTAGACAGTCCTGAAACTACATCTACCCTACGCTTTTCTACCATAAAAAGGTTAATTTTTTCATTTTTTTTTCTTAATTGAAACAAGAGAAAAACAAACTTGTCAGACAGTATTTTTGCACATGGTTTGTAGGGTACAGTTAGTAGACGACAAAATTATGAAAAAAGGTAGTGTTCCAAGCTGATTGTTTAGATATACTTCAAGAAATATGGCATACCTTTTGACTTTATGCAGTTCACACTGCTTTAATAGGGCAATTACGCCCTCAACAATTAGAGAGCCAATTGAGACAAAAGTGGGTATATCTTCTGCACAACAGGGTTCGAAACCATTGCTTTATAAGTGTTTTTACATTGCATAAGGAAAATGTGTGCAGGAAGGCTCATTATGATACATCTACCAAAACAAAGAATACGGCTAAGTCTTCGTATTTTTGTAGATTTTGGGTACAGAAAAATATTCTTGTCATTTTATCTCGAAATCTAACAGAGTGACACCACATGGTAATTCAACCCCCGTAAATTAAACAAATGCACCTGACCAGTAGTTTTTTAGGAAAGGTGGACGTCCATTGCAAAGGGTCTCCTCTGCAACTTACCTTCTTGGTATTTCTGTCGACCATGACTTTAACTGGCAGTCTCATATTAAGGTAGTATGCGCCAACATTCCTTAAGGAATCGTTCAACCATTCTCTTTCAAAATCAAGAATGAAAATCGAGGGTCACAGTGCAAATTTGATACTAGAGAAACAAATAACGTAAGATTTACCGATATTTAAAATTGAAACTGGCTGCTATCACTGTGTTACCTCTATGGAGAAAAATAAAATTTTCGAATTTTGAAAAACTAAGATAGTCCGTCCGTCTAATTAATTTCTCTTATTTTCATGCCGCAAGCGCACCTAAATTTAAAAATCTTGGTATTTTAGGCAATTCTGAATTACGTAAATTGCATACGTGCATGTTTATTTTTGATTTGTTACAAGGCCGTTCTGCCCACGATGTTACTCACTATTTAGACTCGACACCCCATGATTATCCAACCGCTTTTCCAAGCGGGCCAATTTTTATGTACCTATAGTAAAATTGGCACGAAGTAAACATGGCGTAAATATGCAGATAACCTCCACTGGAATTCGCTCCCTCGCAATATGAATAGTATTTCTAACAAAAATGTATATCAAAGACACTGAAAGCTTACCTTCTTGACGATTTAGGCAGCATTCACCAATGCTGGAGGGGTGGGGAAATCCAGGGGATTCGAACTTTTTTGGGGTAGTAGAAGGGGACTTGAAAGTTTTGGTCTACGTTTAAGGGGGACCTGTAAATAATTGTGTTCCCTTTTCTTACAAGTTCCTATTCCAAGGTTTGGTAGATAATTCAATGAAATAAATAACATTTGTATGCCGTCAGATGGTTGCGATGTTAGTTATAATTAAACAAAATCTAGAACCATTTTGTCGTATTTCATGACTTTTATATCGAAAAAATATAAGAATTTATGATTGCCATTGAATTTCCATAAGATAAACAACAAGTGGGCCTTGTGACGGGGCAGATGCTGCAACTGTTGATATTTTTTTCAATATTTCTATGCAATTTATAAAATTCAGTTTCCCTACTGTCTCCCTACAGCATGCTGAAACACACAGTATTCAGTTTGTCGACAAAGCCTGTATATGTAAACATTGATGATAATTGAATTAGAGTCCAGACTAAGAGTCATTTGTCAATAATGCAAATGCACGGTACACATACACAGGTTGTGTTGGGCAGTTCAACATGCTATAGGAAGTAGGAGAATAACGCAATTGTATAAACTGAACAAAATATTGTCAAAATTATCAAAGTTAATACAGCTGCTTCCCTGCTACTGCCTATGGGTACTGTCACTGCCAGTGAATACTAGCAGTAACAGAGATAGCTCTGACTCTGATGTAGTTGAAGAAGACTTTGGGTCATATGACGCTCATGACAGTGAAACATGCTTGTGCACAAGATCAGGTCAGACAGCAACACATGGAAGACAAAGAGACTTGACAGCTATCAGAGATTTTTGAATCAAATATCAAAGAAGAAAGATGGGGTCACAATGCTTGATTTTCTACGATTGTCGATGAAAAGTAAGTTTCTGACGAAAATCATTTAAAATCACTTTAAAGCATTCAAGTACATGCAGTGAATAAAATTTCATATTCTCATCGTACAATAACATAAAAGTACAACTTTGAACAGTAAAGATACTAATTTAAATGTAAACATCGTGACTAAATTTGCCATTATGACGCCAAAATTTCAGACATTAAACGGTTATTTGATGGAATATTATAACCTTGCAGTATTTTCAATTTTCTAGAACTTTTTTAAGTAGCATCGAAGTCATATATGTCCTGTACTTTTGGACAAATATTTTTTGTCAGTTGGTCAGAATTTGGTAAAATGTAGCCAGGAATTCACAATCTATGTTTGATAAGCAAGGAGTAGCTTTGAAGGAATAACCTGACTGTGGAGGCCAGCAAGCAGATCCCCCTGATGTTGTCTTCTGAAATCTAATGTTGAAACAGTGTCATTTTGGTGATATCTGTACCACTAAATCACATCTTATGTAAACCAGCCCAGTTAAAGCTTTAATCCCTATCCTACCATGTTCGTGTAACTGTCAGATCAGTTTGGTTAAAACTGTAAGGCATAAACATGTCCTATTTGTTGCAGTTTGACTACGACTGGAACACTGTTCGAAGGCCTCTGAAACGAAGATACTCTAAACATGGATTTTACGGACTTAACCTGTCTATAACATGATAGGAACTTATTTGGGAGAATATTATATTCTTAATTGTTCAAATTTATCAAAAGCTTTAGGTACCCTATCACTGAAAGTTGCAATGTTACAAGTTACTCATTAAAAACAAGTGAATTGCAAATAAGGAAAAGTAGACGAGCTTAAATTTGCTGTTCTACAAGCTTGCAAATCACAAACGTTCCATGGACCTGGTAATGTATTACCTTGAATGAAAATGGTTATTGGAAAAGTTTAATGTCATATTACTACAATATCCTATTTTCGCAAATTGGGTTCCAATCGTGTTCTATGCACACCATGCAAAGTAGGTGAAAATACTCTAGCTTTTGGATCAATAGTATTGTTTTTTTCCATATTCGGCAAACAGGGAAGTAATACTGCCTGTCAGAATATAGGTAAAAGCTGTGCATCAAACAAAAATGTATGCATTTGAATTTGTTTTCGTGTATAAATAATGAATATATCAATTTGAACTCACCAATTACCATTGAGCAATGAGATGCAACAAAGGCAGGTATACCACTGCAAGAAATTGCATTGGGGAGACTCTCACCCTGTACAGACATTTTTAATTTGACGTCCATGTAGTGACCTTTGGTGATACTTTGAACAGCTTCCACACATGAATATTTTTACATAAGCCCCTTTTTATCAAATTTTGAGTAACCCCTCTTCGGTTCACCATTTTTTTGAGTAGCGCTCCCTCCCATTCTTCCGACCCCGGCTGTAAATAATAACTGCTTGCTGACACGAGTAGATTCGAGAATGAGTGTCATACAGGTATGTTAATATATGATCGTACAACCTATGCCACAGGCATATTTCGTGATCTAAACGTAAGTCTAATGCCATAATGCCATAATTTATATTTTTACTATATGAAGACAATATCTCTTCCGGTAGAGTGCGCATGCGCAGTTTGGCAAGTAACCGAACAATTGCTTAGGAAAAAGGTTTGCCGCACTACAAGGAGGTCCAAAGACAAACATTTCAAAATCTCTGAGATTTGAGTTTGGTTATAATGGCTCGTAAGTATGAATTTTTCGTTGACCATACAAACACAGTGCTGATTGTCATTGAGTTCAGACCAAAAAGTACTCAAGCACTCAGCCCTGGGTTAACCCTGGTAATTCGTGTGGGTCCAGTAAAATGAAACTCATGTTAAACGACGACTATGCCTTGGGTAATATTGCTAACTTATTTCAGCCACGGGTCACCTTGTAACCGGTATCTTTCCTTTAGTTTCATGATAGATAATCGAGGGGTTTTGATCAGGCAAAATAAAATTAGGGTAGTTCCGATTATATAGTTTACAAAACTAATTCTTAAGTCTCGTAGTTATTCAAAACAATTTAGCCACGAATAACTCCTTCCAAAAGTGTTGTTATAACACATAGTCGAAGTATGTAGTAGATATAATTATTCACTCATGTTAGTTTGGTCATATAAGGTTCATGCTCACTTGCACCTTGGCATTGTTCTCTCATCAACTACAGTACGCGTTGGAACATAAACCCATGTACAAGTACCTTTCCTAGTTTGAGAGTATTTTGAAACAAAATGCTGCACATTCATGAATTCGTCCCCACGACTTTGTAGCTCAAATATGGAATTTAAATTCGACGATTGTATGGCTATACAAGACCTCTCAGATATGATCAAATATGAGTCGGTATATTTTCACTTGTCACTTTTATGAACATGTTATTCAAATCGTAGAAACATACTCTATAGCAGCTTCTGTTTTTAAGATACCTCTGTGAAAGTGCAATGCTGAGGTTTGTATTTATTGATCGTCATTCAGCCAGAGTCCAAAGATCAATATAATACCTTTCATGATAACCTGCGTGGCGCTCATGCATAGCTACGGCGGCACTATCTTCACGTCTCTTTCTTGCAGCTTTGTTTTCGACAGTAAGATACGTCATAGATTATACGGCTAGTTACTTTAGTTTGGGGAATTGTCATAGTGGTCGCTACATGTACGTCCTGTCTTTCTGTCTGAAAGACGAATGAACTCACTCGACCATCTTTTCTGAATCATGTGAAAAGTCATTTTATGCAGTGCCAATTATGCTGGCTCACTCTGATAAACTTTTTGATCGACAATAAATAAGAAAACAAGAGGAGTCCCTATATTAACTCGCATTTTAACTAGCGACCAGTGCTAGGCTTACCCTGCCTGTTGTGTTGCGTTGCGACAGCGACTTTGGGGCGATGCCTGATGCGACACTTGCAGTTTACAATGATTTCACGTCGACATGCATTCCTCCTCGTCAAATTTCCATTTCACCGTGTATGTACTTTGAATTTATACATGCTCGTACATTGTACTTACCAGTTCCTCCGTACGTTTACGTATATCGATAAAGTAAGTATTGTAATTCTTTTTCCATTTCCGATAGGATCTAAAAGAACTATTTTGTGCTTCACGGACGGCAGACAGCGATCAGGACAAATCCGACATTGAACAGACCGATGCCGAAGCAGGTTAGGGTAAAAAAGTTATTTTACATTAAAATTATTTTTTATTCCCTCTTTTCATTTGCAATTTATATTTTAAAGGATTTTTTTCTATTTCACAAATATGTCAAGATATATCATTTCTACATCACAAATATTTCGTATGTCTCATATGATATCCATCCAAAAATTCATCCATGGGTCAACCCAAGTAATTCTTTATTCATTATTTGCACATTGGTGACATTGATATCTAATGTGTTTCGTTTACTTTTCTTTAAGTCCCTGTTCACAAGTTAGAATCAAAGGACAAAGAAGATGATCAAGAAGCCAGCAGTTCCAAGGACCAAGGTGAGGGTCACGAAATTGTTTTGAATTGAAATTAATTGTGGCTCGTTTTTACGAGAGGGCTAGTTTGGTTTGGGTAATATTGCTAACTGATTATAAACCGTCGTTTCACCCTATAGTAATTCGCCCCTTTCCGTTGATTCCCTTCTGTATTGATAATCTAGTTATTGACCTTCTTTTGTCTTTTCCTAAAGGCTGTAAAACGCCCACAGAAAGACACAGCGGCTCTCAGAATGATGACAGCAGTGCACAGGGGGAGGACCAGGCAAACGCAGGAGCAGGAGCCCAACCTAAAAAGAGTGAAATTATTTTAAATTTAAATTGTTTTGACCCATTTCATCTCATTACTATAACCTAAATGATTAAATTTGATTAGATATAAACAGATGTTACTGATACGTAGCAAGTAGTTTCACATCATGAAATGGAAATACCAAATGTGATTCAAACAACTGATACAGTGTCGCTCAAGCTCAAGAAGCGCAAGCTAAAAAAAGCGATCATTACGAATTTTTTCAATTCAAATTGCTTTTTGGCCTATTTCATTCCGCTACATGGTTAAATGAAATTAATTACATAGATGTTGCTGATAAGTAACAAAGGCAAATTTATTATAAGACAGATTCACTTCATCAAATGCAAATACCAAATGTGATTTAAACAACTGATACAGTGTCGCTTTTTCATAAATGTGTCGATTCCATAATATGTTCTATATATCTTTACAGGATTATTGTACCATGTTCATGACAATAGTAAGAAGCGTAACGTCCTGGCTAAAATTGTCACTCTTAGAAAGGACAATCCACAGGACAAGTTTATCATGAAATCGATTGAGGACAACAAGATCACCCAAGCCCGGACTATTTGGTTTAAAGGTTAATAAAGTAACATAAATGTGTTATGAATATCTATTTCAATTTTATATTACTATTATTAGTTTAGAAATAAGTTCATTCTATATCTCCAGTGGCATAAATCTAAAAAGAGCCTCGGTGGTAAGTAACAAGACTGTATAAGCTGTGAATAATACTGGTACAGCATTTTCGAAGCAGATTCATAAACTGGTTATCAATTTCACAAGAGTTTCATCTGAAAAGGGACAATCGTTCCTTGCTTTCTCAAAATACCTATTATAACTAACAAAAATGATCTTTTTATATATTTTAGGAGGTTATTGTCCACGTGGAAAGGGAGGAAAAAGGGTTCCAAACGACTATTCTGAGGAACGTGTAGACGAACCTGAAAATTCTGACAGTGAACTGGTTCGTTCGGAGAGTGACCCGGCCAAATCCAAAGCAGGTGAGGGTCAAGAAATGATTTTAAACATAATTGTTAGGGGTCACTCTCCTTACCCAAGCCATGTGAGTTCCGTGGATCCTTGGACTCTCGGCTGGGCGAGGGAAAAACTAGACTTTTTGAGTGAGGTGAAATGACTTTTCACCTGATTCAAACAAAAAAGTTTGGTGAACCTGATGCCTATAATCATTGTGAATTACTACCCAAGTCTTACTATTGTGGTGTAGCTAATACTGATTGCTCTAGTTATTGCCTTCCTTTTACCTTTTCAAAAAGGATATAAAACGCCTTCAGAGAGACGCAGGGGCTCCCAGAATGCAGACACCAGCGCACAGGAAGAGGTTCAGGCATACGCCGGAGCAAAAGCTCAAGCTAAAAAAAGCGATGGTAACGATTTTTTTTTTTTAATTCAAATTGTTTTTGGGCCTATTTCATTCCGCTACATGGTTAAATGAAATTAATTACATAGATGTTGCTGATAAGTAACAAAGGCAAATTTATTATAAGACAGATTCACTTCATCAAATGCAAATTTAATGTGATTTAAACAACTGATACAGTGTCGCTTTTTCATAAATGTGTCGATTCCATAATATGTTCTATATATCTTTACAGGCTTATTGTACCATGTTCATGACAATAGTAAGAAGCGTAACGTCCTGGCTAAAATTGTCACTCTTAGAAAGGACAATCCACAGGACAAGTTTATCATGAAATCGATTGAGGACAACAAGATCATCCAAGCCCGGACTATTTGGTTTAAAGGTTAATATAATAACGTAAATGTGTTATGAATATGTATTTAAATTTATATTACTATCATCAATTTAGAAATAAGTTCATTCTATATCTCCAGTGGCATAAATCTAAAAGAGCCTCGGTGGTAAGTAACAAGACTGTATAAGCTGTGAATAATACTGGTACAGCATTTTCGGAGATTAATTAATTATCAATGTCATGAGAGTTTCATCTGAAAAGGGACAATCGTTCCTTGCTTTCTCAAAAGACCTATGGTAACAAACAAAAATCGATCTTTTCATATATTTTAGGAGGTTATTGTCCACGTGGAAAGGGAGGAAAAAGGGTTCCAAACGACTATTCTGAAGAACGTGTAGCCGAACCTGAAAATTCTGACAGTGAACTGGTTCGTTCGGAGAGTGACCCTGCCAAATCCAAAGCAGGTGAGGGTCAAGAAATGATTTTAAACATAATTGTTAGGGGTCACTCTTCTTACCCAATCCATGATAGTGAGTTCCGTGGATCCTTGGACTCTCGGCTGGGCGAGGGAAAACTAGACTTTTTGAGTGAGGTGAAATGACTTTTCACCTGATTCAAACAAAAAAGTTTGGTGAACCTGATGCCTATAATCATTGTGAATTACTACCCAAGTCTTACTATTGTGGTGTAGCTAATACTGATTGCTCTAGTTATTGCCTTCCTTTTACCTTTTCAAAAAGGATATAAAACGCCTTCAGAGAGACGCAGGGGCTCCAAGAATGCAGACACCAGCGCACAGGAAGAGGTTCAGGCCAACGCCGGAGCAAAAGCTCAAGCTAATAAAAGCAATGGTAACGCATTTTTTCAATTCAAGTTGTTTTTGGCCTATTTCATTCCGCTACATGGTTTAATGAAATTAATTACATAGATGTTGCTGATAAGTAACAAAGGCAAATTTATTATAAGACAGATTCACTTCATCAAATGCAAATTTAATGTGATTTAAACAACTGATACAGTGTCGCTTTTTCATAAATGTGTCGATTCCATAATATGTTCTATATATCTTTACAGGCTTATTGTACCATGTTCATGACAATAGTAAGAAGCGTAACGTCCTGGCTAAAATTGTCACTCTTAGAAAGGACAATCCACAGGACAAGTTTATCATGAAATCGATTGAGGACAACAAGATCATCCAAGCCCGGACTATTTGGTTTAAAGGTTAATATAATAACGTAAATGTGTTATGAATATGTATTTAAATTTATATTACTATCATCAATTTAGAAATAAGTTCATTCTATATCTCCAGTGGCATAAATCTAAAAGAGCCTCGGTGGTAAGTAACAAGACTGTATAAGCTGTGAATAATACTGGTACAGCATTTTCGAAGCAGATTCATAAACTGGTTATCAATTTCACAAGAGTTTCATCTGAAAAGGGACAATCGTTCCTTGCTTTCTCAAAAGACCTGTGATAACAAACAAAAATTGATCTTTTTATATATTTTAGGAGGTTATTGTCCACGTGGAAAGGGGGGAAAAAGGGTTCCAAACGACTATTCTGAGGAACGAGTAGCCGAACCTGAAACATCGGAAAGTGGACTGGTTCATTCAGAGAGTGACCCGGCCAAATTCAAAGCAGGTGAGGGTCAATAAATAATTTGGAACATAATTGTTGGTTATCACTCTTGTATATAACAATATTACCCAAGCCGTAAGAGTGAGTTCTGTGGACTCTTCACTGGGTCGAGGGAAAATCTAGCCTTTTTGCGTGAGGTCAAATGACTTTTCACCTGGTAGTAGGCAAACCTATATATAAGTTTGGTGAACCTACCTGTTATCATTCAGGATTATTACCCAATAATGGTGAAGATAAGATTGCTTACTTATATCTTACTTGCGTTCACAGTGGTGATTCATCCCTTTTCAGTGATTTCCTTGTGTATTGATAATCTACTCATTGCTCTCCTTTTGCTTTTCTAAAAGGGACTGAAATTCTACCTAAGAAACGAAGCAGCTCCCAGGACAAAGACGAAAGTACACAGGAGGATGGCGAGGCCAAAGTCGGAGCAGACGTTCAACCGAAAAAAAGTAACGGTAAAGAAATTGTTTTGAATTTACCAAAGCCATAATAGTGTGTCCTGTTGACTCTTTACTGAATCTAGACACTTCTCCGTTAAAAGTGCTTGCATATCCTGTTTCCGTATTCAATTTATTTTTTAAAGGATTCTTTTCTATTTCACAAATATGTCCAAATACGACATTTCTACATAAAATATTTAGTATAGCTCATATGAGCTCCCCAACAAATTTCATTCTTTGTCGATCCTAGTAATTTGTGTTCATATGGATCCATCGGCATGTCCATTAAACTTCAGACCCAGACGAATTACTATGGTGAATCAATCGCTCAATGTTCACATTTTGTAAAGATGTTTTCATAATATTGTGACCAAAATGATTCTCCAACATCCCTTTTCCATGCCTTTAGTACACAAAATGTCAGGCTGAGGTACTGTAGACATTTGTAAAGGTATCGTTTGGTGCCATGAACTCGTTGTTATGGACATTATTTACTCTGCACATTGCCTGCATTTTATGTCAACATTGTAGTTAAACGGCAAATTCTATTCCTTTGCTCACTTTCCACACAACCTCAAAATCAACATTCATTAACGGGCTCGTTAGCAGAGTTCTGAGTAGTAATGCCACCAGATAAATTGTTTATTTTAATTATAGGTGTGACTTTGAACCTATCTAGGTACAAAACAAAGGTTAATATGGCCAATATTGATATTCATAAAAATGCCTCATCTGAGCAGATTCATTATGTGGACACTTATGATACTGATTATCTATTGCATTATGTTTCCCTTTGAAGAAGTCACTTTACAGATGCCAGAATCAAAGAACACGGAAGATGATCAAGAAGACTGCAGTTCAAAGGACCAAGGTGAGGGTCACAAAATTATTTTGCATTGAAATAAGTTGTGGCTTATTTTTATGAATAGTTAGTATGGCTTGGTTGTCATTGTAACTGATTGCAGTCCTTCGTTCATCCTAGCAATCCGCCTTTTTTCGTATTTCCTTTTAGTATTGATAATCTAGTTATTCCCCTTCTCTTACCTTTTCCAGAAGGATATGAAACGCCCACCAAAAAACGCAGAGGCTCCAAGGACAAAGACGACAGTGCAGAGGAGGACGATTAGGCCAAACCCGAAGAAGATACGGGTTACGTTTAGTAATTCAGCTTTTAATTCAATCTTAATGCCGTATCGATAATTTAAATATTATAATTATAATCGTAACGTCAAGGCTGAAATTGTCAACTTATTATAACGTAGTGTCATTAAGTAATTGAGTTATTGAAGACTATTACTTTTGACTTATACAATACCTGCGAGACTTCGTTCTGTGTGTAACGTTCGAACTTGTCGAGACATTTGTAAAGACCAATATTTAACGTTTACAGAATAAGGCTGTCATCTACATAAAGGAGACATTTGACAGAAGTGTCATTTCAGTTAGCCAGGTCACAATCATAAGATTTGAAATTAAGGGTACATTGTGCAAGAACAAATAAAATTTAAAATATTTGTTATAAACTTGCCTTACACTGATGGTTGAATTAATGTATTAGATTATGCCATTATAAGTTTTAAATTTACATATAGCATTCTTTTACATATTTAAATTATATGAAACATTTTGTTTGTTTAATCCATTTGAAAACAATTTCAGAAATAGGCCGAATTTGTTAATTTAAATCATTTTTTATTGCTAGTACATTTTCCCTTTCGATAGAAGCATCTTTATTACTATATGAATATTATGTGTAAATGATTCAGAATGAAGAATACGACAACCCTTCATGAAGCATAGTTCCATAGAAATGGCATCATTACTGTCTAAGAATTATATTGATCTATTGTTCAAACTGCTAGTGAATAAATTTCCGTTGAAATTCAATATATCAATATCTCTATAATGATGATAATAAGAAGGATAGAGGTGTTTCACGCATCGTATAAATTTAGTTAATTAAACTAGTTTTCTATGAATTTTTGACTTTATTTACTATTTTTACACACCGTTGAAAAAGCCTTCCAATTAATCAATTAAATTAGTGTCATTGCTTTTATTAGTTGTGTTACAAAATATGACCTCCGAAGACTCTTTACTGTTTAATAGTTTAATTGTGTTTTAATTTCACTTGACTGTATTGACGATTCAATCCTTGATTACTGATTGCAATATGTTTCTTTTCCATCTTAACAAGTGAATAATAGTCATTCCTTGCACTCGTATGTTTATGTTGGAAGATTTCTTGTTAGTTAGTATAGGACAACGCTTTTTGTTATTCATTTAGTCACTGTTGGTGTTTAAGCAAGGTGAGTGTTATGTTTACATTTATTACTTGAGTGTTCTATTCGAAAACTGGTTACATAATTGGAGGTATTTTTCTTAATAATGTACTGTACACAGTAAAAAAATTAAAATATAAATGATGATATATGTCTTATGAGTTTTTCTGTCACTGGGACACAAAAGTTGATAGGTATATGCGCCTGCTATGGTGAGATTGATGACATTGTGTTAGATAGCAAGAAGACCAACTTATTTACATCACGCTTGTTCATTCTAAGGGTCATCACATTCCTTAAACATATATGAATGGAGTTAGATTAGCTTATGTACCAAAGAAAAAAAAACATTTGGAATTCTTGTTGACCAATAATTTTCGAGATGATAATGACATTGAGCGGCAGAATTGTTATGTTCCAGCTAATATGCGGATAACAAGGGTCTGTTAATGTACCTTTCGCGTTAAGTGTGTTCGAGTTGTATTTTGGAAAGTGTCACACCCCATCGATCGAATGACGGACGCCTCGCTAGTCGTATGCTTCGAGTTATGTATTACCAGCAAGTTTCAATGTTGGCATGCAATTATATTACAGCAAAGTTTTCTATGTCTCTTTGCCGTACAAAGCGCAAATTCAAGCTAAATAAAAATGTTGCTCCATCGCTTTTACCGAAAAGTCAAAAAGTTTAATATCCATAATCAAATTATTAGAGTTCCAATTACGCGATTGCGTCTGTTGCGGACATGGGTGCCATAGTCCATTGATTTTTGAGCATATTGATGCCTACATGTTTAAACCTATTAGGTTAAACTGGGAAATTTAGATTGGCCGAATCAATGTATTAAAAGCATGCAAATTTCATTATCACCTGTACAAATTTGCCTGAAGTTATGCATAAGCACCAAAGGCCAACTTTGAAAACATCATAAAGTGGTCGAGAGAAGGCGACGGTTTACAGAGTGTCAAGTTTATAAGTCTATAAGTTTGTGAAGGGCTGTGTCGGTGCGTGATATTCATTGATGAGAGTTGTCATGTTCACATACCAGTTTATATCTGGATTGACTCGACCAAAGTTGACGAAACCTCACATGTACATTGAAGAAATACGATAATTTAAAATATTAATGAAAGTTGTTTAGCATTGTACATCAGCAAGTTATTAATTTGCATAATTACCTAACTTCCTAATTAGGAAAGACTCTAAAAACAATATGAAACTTGCTATGTATATTGATGAGACAATTCTGTCGTATAAGTGAAATATATTTTGTATTTTCATGTCAGCTAATTTATAATTTGGATATCTAATGAGCTTTCACAGCTCATTTGCAGATAGGACCTGTAGCTTGAAGGACTTAATTAAAGGCAATTACACTTGTTATGTAAAGTAGTGATACAATGACAGCAGTCAAAACAATTTAGTATCTTTATTTCAGCTAATTACATATTTATATACATAATAACCTTGGAATTAATCTGTTCTGAATATTGTTCATGATGTTGATTATAACACTTTCAATGAAGTTGCAAATATGTGACAAAAGTTTAAATTCACTGACAAATGCAATATATACTGAAACACGTTAACATTTTCAGTTCATATCTGGTTGTCAATTATTATATTATAGTATACACATCCTACATATGTTCTTTCAGTTTAGTAGGGTTACCGACAGAGCGAGTGTTGACAGGTCAAGTAATCTGCATATTGCGAGTGCCCATCTGGCCGTCGTAAATTACATCAATCAGTTACAAGGTCACTGTTATGATTTTGAATCACCAAACTCGGATATTATCAAGGGCTGTTTGCCAAGACATCATGGTTCACTTCTACTCAGGATCGCCAGCAGCTGTTCATCACTACCGGCTATGGGGCGCCGAATGTAAAATAATTAGTTTACACATTTAAAACGTGCATACTGCCTAGATACACACACACACACAACATGTACACACACACAATTGATACACACACACATACAACATACATACATACATACATACATACATACATACATACATACATACATACATACTTGTACGTACGTAGGTACATATGTACATATCACACATACATACATGTTTGTATATGTAGACACATACGGACATACATATATATATATATACGAGTTAACGTACACATGGTATGTGTGAGAATACACAAACACATATACATTCAGTACAGGACATCCAGACGACATTGGTGGAAGGTCGGCTCATGAGACATACCAACACAGGACGCACAATACACAAACACATTCCCACAATTACTGCACACTGTCAACATTGGCGACGATACGTATCACGGAGATACATAGTACATGCAGATTTCTCAAACACACGAGTGTGTTCAGCTTCGCGACACACATGTGAGCTTCGCTACACAAGTGAGCCTATACACACACAATTCAAAGATACAGATATCACTGAGACTGAATGCGCATGCGTTGAAACAGCGACGCATACAAGTGAAGTTTCTCAAACACACAAGTGACTTCAGACACACAGGTGACGGGGGGTCTCACTCATATTCTACGAAAACTGCATTACATACAAGTGATTTCAGACACACAGGTGACGGGGGTCCCCACTCATATTCTAGGAAAACTGCATAACACACGAGTGACTTCAGACACACAGGTGACGGGGGGTCCCACTCATATTCTAGGAAAACTGCATAACACACAAGTGACTTCAGACACACAGGTGACGGGGGTCCCACTCATATTCTAGGAAAATGCTCTGCATAACATGCAAGTGAATTCAGACACACGAGTGACAGGGGTCCCACTCATATCGTAGGAAAATGCTCAGCCTGTTTATGTTACCGAAATTGAATACATTTGCGTCTTTGTGAACAGTGGCGTATGGGTGAGATTATTTAAACACACAATTATTGCAAGTGAGTTTCACAACATATGAGTATCGGAGGGCCTACTCATGGTTCTTGGATCCGGGAAATATCTTACATCTGTGTCGTTCATCTACTGTCTATGATTTAAGTGGACGAAGAAATAATAACAATTGCCTGAACTTAACACATGTCTATGTGTCGATGTGAAAGTAAACACTATGTTTTGTCACAGAGCTCCGGATGGTGATACGCATAATTAAGACCGCGTTCAAAAAATGGTGGGGGGCTGGAGGAATTCAGGGGGATTTCGAAAATTTTTGGGGTAGTCGAGGGGGGACTTGAAAGTTTTGCTCTGCCTATAGGGGGGACCTGAAAATATTTTGATTCCCAACAGTTTGATGTCGTCCAGTGGTTCTAATGTTAGTAATAATTAAACAAAATCTAGAACCGTTTCTTTTGCATTTTATGTCTTTCATCAAAATGCACGGCACACATAGGGTGTGTTGGCAAGCTGAATACTGGACAACTCAACATGCTGTAGGGAGTAGAACAAGAACGCAATTGTATAAACTAAACAAAATATTGTCAAAATAAAAAGTTAATACAACTACTGCCCTGCTACTACATACTGGCAGTGACAGTGATATATGTAGCTCTGACTCTGATGTAGTAGAAAAAGAAAATCCTCCCTGGAAGTAAATTCTGAACAGTCCCTAAAAATAACTTTGTTTCAAGATTAGTCGAACGTGGCTAACAACAAACAGGAAATCTGGTCACATCGCAAACACAGTTCGCTACACGCGAATTTCATGGTACGGCATTCTTAATCGAGGAAACACCGTTGCCCCAACAGAGCTTCGCCACCGACGCGCTCTAGGGCAGGACCAGGCATGTACGCGAAGGACTGGTCTTGTATGCGAAGGTCAACGGACCACCGTGACCACAGGCGTGCTGTTTTCTGGGTAGTTTCTATAAGTGTAGTTTATTCTACGTTTCGACGTTCTCTTCCGTAGCAACGGAAGAGAACGTCGAAACGTAGAATAAACTACACTTATAGAAACTACCCAGAAAACAGCACGCCTGTGACCGTGACCCTGCGATTGCAGACGCACATATCAATTTGCAAGAACTCTACACAATCGTATACTGCTTGCTTGCAGGCCGGCGCGCCAGTGGACCAACTCTACATTGTAGTATATACGGACATACTACGACGATGTATATGATAAACTCTGGCACGTCCCGCAATATTATAGCCATATCCTGGCTCCGCGAACTGTTCTGGCTTTCGGCCCTTTCGAAAATCTAAATCACAGCAAGATACGTCAACATGAACATTAATCTTGCGGACTCGCTATCGCACTTACGCGAAGTCAAACATTACTTCAAGGCCGTGGACATTCCACGCACTCGTGCACTCCACCCAGTACTCAGGCTACACCCCATTACTCAACTAGCTTCAGTAATTACGCAACTAGAACACCAGCTAACAAACGAAAAAACACACCAGTGTTCCCAACAAAGCCTGTATATGAGAACACAAGCTATAAAAACAACAATGTGCAAAAAGTGTAAACACATAGAAAGGACAAAACCCATGGAAACTATTCCCACAATAATGGATAATCGCATACAGAAGAAATCCAAACATACGCGATGCACTGATACAGGCCAAAGTCCACGGCATTTTTGTATTAGGAAAATGACGATCCAAACATAAATATTCTGGCTCCATCGCTAGAAGAACAGGAGATCAACAATATCGACGTGACATAAAACAAAAAGATATAGACCGCACAAGCGAACAAACGAAGAAACAAAGAAAACACTAGTCTTCACAACGAAAATTATAGCAACAATATATATAAGAACACAAGCTATAAAAAGCAGCAATGTGCGAAAACTGGGAACACATAGACAAGGACGAAACACTAAGCCTGAATGAAATATTTCTACAACAACCGATCATCGCATACAAAAGAAATCCAAACATTAGCGATATACTGATACAGGCCAAAGTCCACGGCAGTTTTGCATTAGGAACATGTCAATGAACGAACGAACACATGACGATCCAAACATAAATATTCTGGCTTCATTGCTAGATGAACAGATCAACAATATCGACGTGACATAAAACAAAAAAATATACATATATCTTAGGTATGGAAAGCCGTTGGGGACCCCTCGGCGGAAACTCTTTCCCCATTGAAAATGCATAGAAAGAAAACAAAAACGTTTTCCGTCGAAATATACAAAAAAATACCTCCCGGCTACAACATAACTTTTAGCGGCGCCATCAACTTCAAATGCGACAACAACAACTCAAACCACATAATGTTGTGACCACAAAATATCAGTCAACGTCAACATTGCTAACACTATGCAACTTGACCTGGATTAATACTGCCCGCAGCGGTAACAATCTCTGAGGCACTTAGTGAGATGTCGAATGATAACGTTCGCGGCGAATGCCTAACTGAGACTGGGGATAAAACAAAAGCTCGTGCGGACGCGAAATGTCTAGCTTCTCATAATCAACATACGGGGCAGAAACTCTATAATAACGGTTCCGCACTGAACTGCCATCGCGAAATGTTATCGTCTTTGCGGCCGCAAAATCTCTACTCACTCATTACCAAACGTAGACGCTGTTAATATGAAATCTATAGAAACCGGTACGGAAACTTCATATACTCGCATCGCGGTGTCACAAAACTTACAACGAACAGACGTTGCAGAAAAACTACAAGTTGAAGCTACGACAAACTCTACTCTGGTTGCACACAGTCTGTTGCAAACACGATGATGCGGAAAAATACCATATACAATGAGCATTGTTATGGTGCGGAAAAACAATTACTGAGTACCTGCGGTGCGACAAACTATTTCGTTCTGGTGCAACAAAACAGTAAGCTTGCCAGCAATCGTTGTGCGGAAAAAAAGTAGTATGCAAATGAGGAGTCAGTTCTGGTGCGGAAAAAAAAACTATATGCAAATGAGGAGTCAGTTCTGGTGCGGAAAAAAAACGATATGCAAATGAGGAGTATGTGCAGTGCGGAAAAAAACTAGTTCGTTCTGGTGTGACAAAACAATTGCCAGCAATCGTTGTGCGGAAAAAAAACTATATACAAATGAGGAGTCAGTTCTGGTGCGGAAAAAAAAAGATATGCAAATGAGGAGTAAGTGCAGTGCGGAAAAAACTAGTTCGTTCTGGTGCGACAAAACAGTATGCTGATCAGGACCTTGTGCGGAAAAAAACTCAGATGCAAATGAGGAGTATGTTCTGGTGCGGAAAAAAAAGAAGAACTACGCAAATGAGGAGTATTTCGGTGCGACGACAAACTAAGTTAGTACGTTCTTCTTTATAAATAGTAGAGTAAGACTGTGCCGGGCCTTTCTACGGTCACAGTCGCTTGGAGTTGATTTTGTGTTGGAAAAGATAGACTGGCCACCGTCGCTTGGCTTTTCAGTTACCTTTTCCTCTTGAATGTACTGTTGTGTTTTAGATTTATATGCCCACAGATTTAGAGCAAGCCCAGTAAAAAGAACATCTACAATCGAGCGACGTTCCAATACACCCATTGAATTGTCTGTATACAGTACATAAGCTAATTACAGGCATGAAATCCTGCATATTTTATACATAAATGTCTTGAAGCAAGGTGCAGTAAAATAACAAACGAATTCATGCATGCACAATATTTCTCGTGTATAAAAGCGTAATGAATGATGTGGACAATACCGGAACTCTGAGACAGTCTGATGAGTGTCATTTACTTCTCTATAGTTAATTATTTCAACTATGACCTTCCCTCTTTCACAGCCGCTTGTAGTTTCTATAAATTTTGCGTAGGAAAAGATATATTCAGTCTTGCCCCCCGCCGTTTGGCTTTTCTCCGAAGCATTTTTGATGTCTATATGCCCTTAGTTTTTGAGCAAGCCCAGTAAAAAGAGTACTTTTGCACTGAACCTGTACTCCACGCGCTTGTGCCCCCTGTTATGGTGTATGTTATGTGACTGGGGAGAGTTCCCTACACATGTGGTCAAGTTTGTCAAACTGAATGACAATAATTTTATAGAAAATCAGTTGCACCTCAATAGTTTGACCTTTGAACAGCAAGGCTATAGACGTCAGTGGTTGGATTTATATTGGATTGTCTACATATACTGTAACATGCAAATCGCTAGCGCATGCGCAGTGATACTGGTTAGACACAGCGACACTTCGATTTCCTCACCGGTACACTTGCAGCTCACTTTTTGGTTACATAAAAATAAGGTAAGTATCATTATTTTCAATGCCTTTTAAAGATGAAGTTGAATTTACCCTTAAGATGTATGGTAGTCGTGACTCTATTCATTACCCCTATTTCAAGAAGAACAGTCTTGTTAACCAATTTTCAAACTTTCCCGAAAAGGCCCTCCCTTGATTGTGAATAATCAGTCATACGATTATATTATAATGATATTAATAATTGTAAAACTATTTATGAAACACCCTATGTGAAAGCATTCTCATTTGGCCAAAGCTTGACAATGGGCGTAGGTGGAGAAGGTACTACAGCTGTCATTAGTTATTAGTGGAATTAATAAAACATGAGTGAGAATATTAACTGAGGGGGTGATTTCATTTCATCTTAAGGAAAAATCAAATACTAACGTAATCTTCCATAGGATTACTAGAAGTTAGCTGTGTTGTAATAATGTAACCGACTTAATTAAAAGTCTTTCCATAAAAGCCCAGTAAAGATATGTTTATCAGTCAAAGATTTGCTGATTTTCTGTCTGTTGATGATTTGCGAGATACAAAAAGTTGCAGAGAGTTTCACGAGCTGTAGAAATCCTGTGAATATTTCCAGCCGTGGTCAATACTTCTCTCTTCTTGAACTCGATTGTGCAGAACTGACAAGGAGACCCATTTATACTGTAGTTTAACTTTGTAATTTAGCACGTTATTTTCCTCAACCTTAACATAATAGGTGGAAACCACTGATTTCATGATTTAGGTAACGGTATACGTTCTTTTTTGAAAATATGAATGGTGTGTTAGGGGGCGTTTGAAGGGATATGGGACTTAAAGGGGGCTCGGAACGAAACTGCCCCCGACTGATATGAAATATGTGATGAAAAGTTCAGTTTTTCAATTGTACACACAGCCGTATGTGAACAGTCAGCATCATTATTGTTTGAAGTTAAAATCAAACCCGGACTAGAATTCATGTCTAATCACTAACGATGAATGCGGTCAAATATGTACACTACTTTGCCAAACAAAATATTTGTAATTTTGGCATGCGGTGAGTCACGAGTAGAATTGCGGTTGACACAAAGAAGAAGACTCACGAAACATTTGCCAAAGATACAGCTTATGTCCCTTTTATACAATTGTGTTAATTATTTTAACTTTTCCATACAGCGAGGGAAGTCACTTGCTTCCCAATCTTTTATTATGTGATCGCTGCTTCTCATTTTTTAAAAGATGAAGTTTTCACGTGAAAGGAATTATGTCAAAACAAAACCCTTCTTTGCTGGAAAAGTAACACACATGCAGACACACACACACACACACATACACACACACACACACATACACCAAAAACATGGGGGCATTGTATTTTGAGGGAGGAATTCAAAATTATAGCAAATCAGAAGGAGGCATGTGTTTTAAGTTCCTAACGAGCGCGTTAGAAAAAAAAATCAGGCAGCCCTTTTTATTCTCCCTAGGTGTTATTGAATAAAGCCTTTGGTCAATACTATATGCAGTTTATAATATAAATCAATATTAATATTCAAAAATAAAAAAAATCCGACAGTTTGTACAAGTCTTGATTAAACGCTCTTACAAAGGCTAATAATTAATGTGTTAGGGAGCTATATACATGATTATAGGCACACTACACATGAAGTGGTCCAACATTAACTTCTTCCAATGTATTCTTTGCCAACAGTGGTGACAACTCAAAAATAAGACTTGATTCACTATAGTATTTCGAGGTATTTGAGCTATTTAGGCCCATCAAAATTGAACCCTGAAATTTCACGACAAGTTTGGTTTACAAACGTGCATCTCTCGCACACGTGTCCATTTACTTTGTATCTTATGTTATCAGATGAAGACCGCATTTGTATTCAGTGTAAACATCTCTGTGATTTCCGCGCACAGGTTCATTAATCAAAGATGCCCAGCAGGTGTACTCATTGTCAACTTCTTGTTCCAAAATATATATCACGTATTCAAATATTTGTTTACACCTAAGTATAAAGGTATAAATTTCGTGTTTTTCATGTTCACATTTTATTTCCTTCTTGTGCTTCACTGAATACTTTGTGGTTATTTACATGTAAAACCAGATCATGGAGGGGATGAGAAGTTAATGTAAACAATCATCTTCATCCACTACACTCGATACACTTGCTGCTACTCTCTCTCCATATGCGCTGTGTTTGTTTTTATCTGCACTGATCCACTTGGTCGTAAGCTTTAGGCATGCCTTGACACCATCAGCTGCAATCAGGGTAGCATACACACCCTGCCTATATATCTCCTTCCCCAACTCCCATAGGGCACTGGGATCTCGTTTAGGCAATTCCTTCATTTGTGGGCATTTGACTTTGGTCCTTGTCCACTGTCAATGAAATCATTCCCCCAAGTACGGCAACACTTCTTCCCGTCCCCCCGTAAACGATTCATCTACATGGAGACTTGATGTCTTTAATTTTCTAAGTGGCAATCGTCACATCTAATTGCCATTATTATAGTTCTTCTTCTTCTTCTTCTTCTTCTTCTTCTTCTTCTTATTATTATTATTATTATTATTATTATTATTATTATTATTATTATTATTGGCGAATATTTGTGGCTCTAAAATCCTCAGCTGGGTCAAAATTTCATTTCACAATTTTCGTGTGTCATGTTTTCAAATTCGCTGCATTCAAAAAAAGGCATTGCTGAGATGTCACAGTGATAAAGCATTTCCTTAATTGTCTATTCTTACCAGAATTCCCGATACACCATACAATATCCTGAAGTCGTATTTTGATCTTTATATCTTGTTCTAGAAGGTAGGTATATTTTTTGTTTTCACATATGCAAAACTTTGTTTGTGTGTACATGTGTATAAGAGGGTCGGGTGTCATGCGCGTGACATGTGTTTGTTCAAAGTATTCATCCAATTGCCTCTGTAAAGACGGTGTACGTACGTGTAGAAATAATAGTTATTAAAATTATTTGAAGCGCTAAATATGTCGCGAAGAGAAGTATCCTATTGATTTGGCTAAAGAAGCTCACGCTTATCACAGCTCAAAGTACAGCGACGACTAGTCGGGCTCAGCGAGCTGCCGCAATAGTAGCCAGTGCAGCCGCAAGTCAGTATATTGACTCAAGGATGTTTACTTGACGGAAGTGAACAGATGTGAGATAGTGTTGAAACACTACATCCCTCCTCTAATTAAAATTGGATTATTTGTGATAGTTCAAAAATGTTGAATGATCGGATGTTGATGTATTGACTTTTTGATAGAGTTCATAATAGAGTTCATATTGTCCAAAGTTGAGTCGTTTGTATCGACGTAAACCTACATATGTACTGAACGTAGTAATGTATCTTGATTCTGGAGCAAGTTCAAGTGATTGATAACTGGCAGATCGAGTTTCGAGAATACATTGTTCAGTTCATGCATAACATCGTCTGTCGTTGGCGTGATGTGTCGTTCACCTTTTATCGCTCGATATTGGGTTGTCTCATATTCACGCATTTCGCATCTTATTGTTTTGGTACCGCTACGATCGGTGATACCAACTGGGTTAGACCTTCGACCTTTTTGATTATATCATTTTCTTCCATTTCAGCAAGTTTCTTTTCGACTTTCTTGCGAATGTGAAATGGGATACGCCTACCATGTGACTGTGTAATCGGTTAAATAGTTTTGTCGATGTGTAGTTTGACTTGATTATCCCCATGCATTTGAATAAATCCTGATATTCTTCTATCAGCTTATCCGTTTTGCTTTGAAGACCGTTAAGTTTTGTTTGCCCCTCGACTTGCTTGACTATCTGTATCAATTCTAAGTCTTCAGCAGTCTTAAAACTTAAAAGAGAGCCGCCAATTTCACTATCTTGCTTTACGACTTGAAATTCGACTTTAGATAATCCTTCTTTCTTTTAGTCGACTTGAATTTGTTTTCGATTTCTGCGTTGAAGGTACCTACAGTTTTAAACGGCTTACAGCTTTTGTATGGGAATATTCTGACGTTACTGTCCTTAAACTTGCCTTTGTATTATCTTTTTGTACGCCCGCTCTGCGATGACATTAATTGGCGCATCAGTATCGATCATAAAATATATCTTCTTGCCTTTTATTTCGATGTCCGCTGTCGGATTCTAGACAGTAGTTGTGCGAATTGCTTCATCTCGTATGTTGTATACGTACTGAGAGTCGGAGTCAGGTTTGTTGCAATCGAGTTCGTGTGTGTCGATTCGTGTGTGTATCCGTATCTACGTCTAGTCGTTTCACAGAACGATGACCACGTGTTTTGGATTCCTTTCCTTCGATCGGTAAACTTTTAAGTTGCGGAGTGGTTTAATTTACCACAGGACTTGCATTTCTTGCCTTTCGCTGTGCATGTGTCATCAATTTCCTACATATGTTTAACTACAATACCCATAACTGTACTGTAATGTAAGGCCTAGCCAACACATTGTAATGCGATAGGAAACCTTAAACTGTACGAGGTTCCACTATTTCAGCTTGTAAACCGACCAGCGTTCACATCTAGTATACCTTGTTATCTCGACATAATTTTTTTACTTAAAAAAAGATATTACACTCAATTACAATTAAAGTTAAACGTTTCAAACTTCTTGAATCATACCATTTGTATATAATATGTTCCTTACAGACAAAATGTCACTTGCAAAAATATTGCAGACCTCGTACAGACAAGGTAACCTGTCGGAAACAGATTGTGTGCTGCTATTTGGTGACGGAGGACTAAGAAGAGCTCATTCTCTAGTTCTACGATTATTCTCTGAGGTATTCCAGACCATACTGGATGGCGAATGGGTAACCAGTAATACAATTGAATGTAAAATCTTTAAACCTGACTTGATGAGAAGTGTCATCGATGATATGTACTTCGACAATCTTGAGTTAACACCTGAAAATGTTCAAGATTATGTGCAAATAGGTAACTTTTACATGATAGAAACGCTAAAGCAAAAGTGCCAGTCTTTCTTTATTAAGAAGTGTGTAACTTCTCAAAGCTTCCAAGCGCTTATGTTCAGTGATACGTACAATCTGCATCGTGTTACAGATCATTGTTTGAAAGTGATCGACGAAAATGCCGTAACTTTCTTCAATGATCTGACTTACATAAAACAATTTTCAGAGTTGCCTCAAACTCTGGTTATTTCTATAATAAAGAGAGATTCTTTAGCAGTAAACGAAGATGTACTTCTTAATGCTCTCTTTAAGTGGGTGTATAAAAAGCAGGAGGAGGTCTCTCATAACGAAAGAGACATACCGTTATGTTTCGAACCGTTTTTACCCTACATACGATTTTTGTCGCTCAGTGAACTCGGGATTGACAACTTAATGTCAGAACATATTCTCTGTCCTGAAATTTCTAACGAATTGTTACAAGCCGTTAGGAGACCAGGAAAAAAGTTCCTAATTTTCTTTGTGATACAAATAGTCCACCAAGGAAGTTAGTACCAGAAACTGCAATAACAGTCAAGCGCTTTTTGAGCACCACTAACCCTTGTGAGTGGAGAGCAAATGAATTCCAATGAGACAGGATATCCTTTCGGGTCAATATTTCTGCAAAACTCCTTGGTGTCAATTTGTTTGGAAATGCTGACGACGAAATTTTCGCAATAGTAACAACTTTGGATCACCAAGATTGTGTATTGTGTCAAACTGAAGGATATCAAAAAAGTAACTCGATGTTTTTCCCTGTTGTTTTCAAAAACACTGTGAAAATTGTCCCTAACGTCGCATATACACTTGTTTGTCAAATCAAAGGCAATAAAATGACGTCCTATGGAACACATGGCTTTATATTCACCTCTTCCACAACAATAAATGGAACTAAGCTTGGTGTAGAATTCAGAAATTACTACAAACAAGATTTAAGTAATGGAACTAACGTAGGAAATGGACAGTTTGTATCACTCATATTTTCAGATTCTTAAACAAAAGTAAATGTTGGAAATAACACAATTGGAACTAATTTGGGATAACTGTATGGTGAATTTATGTCTGTTTAATCTGCAAATGTATGCTCATCTGCTGTTCTTTTATAAGTTATATACTTGTTTTATGAGCAAGTTGTAATATTGCAACATTCAGCTGCAGGGCACCTAACGGTTTTGAGAAAATTTTAAAATGTTAAGATCCAATTACCCAAAATTAGTTCCAATCGTTTAATATTTCAGTGTGCTTGTCCTGGGTAATTTACCGATGTTTCTTGTTCTTTAATCCTTGCCTATATGCCAATACCAAATACATTTAATGGTTAAGCTTCTTTCTGTATGTACAAGCGCGTTTGTTTTGATGGCAAATGAGTTAAAGTCAAAGTGTCGACAAAAGTCAGTATTCAGCATCTACACCAATTTTACACTGTTCTCTCATTGTGTTGAGAAACGTATTTGAAGTGACTATAGTATTCTAAGGGACTGGTCAGTTTCTTCGGCCTGGGGGGGGCCGGTGGATTATTTTTTGCCGACGTCAAAAAGTGGCTGACCCCCCCTATTCCAAATTTTGAAAACAGGGTGACCCCCCTATTCCAAATTTCGAAAACAGGGTGACCCCCCCCCCCGGGCGCGACATAGGTAAAACAAAAGATGGACATAAATTATATATATATATATATATATATATATATATATATATATATATATATATATATATATATATATATATATATATATATATATATATATATATATATATTATATTTTACATTTTACATATATTTATATTTTAAATAGTCATTCTATGTTTTAATGAAATTGTTGACATGTCAGTTGTAAGATAGGAATTTCAAAGTGTCAATCTTAAAGTTTAAATACAGTACATTTTGAATGAGCTGTATTTTGAATGAGCTGTGAATGTATTTCACACTTTCTCTGCTTAACCAGATGTCCTGAACTGTTGTACAGAAATGGATGTCAATCATTAATATCAAAGAGGAAAAAGCAGTGAATCAAAAACTTTGATGGGTGTTAAGACTTGCCAACCATCCAATTAAATCTCCTGAGGAGCCATAGAGAGCTTTTTTAGCCAAATCTGATGTGTACAGTGTCTGAGAGGACCTTTTCTTGTGTAACATTGAAACCATAAAAGCACAGCTAATAATGACAAAAACTGCCTTTTTTAACTGTTATTTTGTTCATAAAAAAGCATCTTTCTACAGCAAACCTGTGAAACAAAGGAAATAATTGCATCAATGAGAAGGAAAGATATCTTGTCATTTTTCTATCTCTAAGATAAGTCACTGTATCAAATATATATTGTGAAATATTTGTGCATGTTGCTTTCTCATACTGAATTCTCACAGAGAGAACAGAAAAGTATCAGGAATTTGTCATCCTTTTCATATGAAATGCAGATTTCATAATGATACACTTTCACTTAGCAAACATCAAGATATCTCTGATTTATTAAAGTATGGCGCCCGAAGGGCGCGCCAAAAAATATGAAACATCCTGACTCTGGCTGGGTCAACTATTCTTAGAATATCTCGTACAAGGTGTCTAAAAGGTAAGAATTTCCTAGCAACTCTGTGAATTATGCAAAGTTGTAACGATGAAACTGTGGCCTTATAATGAAATGGAGGGCATCTTTAAAACTTCTGAAATAAAATTTTATGCTGATTAGGATAGTAACTGCAAATCAGGGTATTATGACTTATGACCCTTCCCTCATAATTGTTGAATGCATAATTTCTAATGGAGAAAAAATGTGGTCATGAACTAAAACTTTATATTGGGTTGGTAGCATATTATGTTTAGTACTTTGTTCCTAAATTTACACGATAATTCGCAAGCAATCCTAAATTTGCAGCAATGTACAGTCTGGCACTTACAACCTAAGAGAAAATATGAAGTCTGCAAAACAAAAATATGATGTTCATGTTCAGCTGTCAATATTTTTGTAGCTGCATGTGCACCTGTATTGCGATTATGGATTTCCGGTTGTACTGTAATGTGCACAAATGTAATGACCGCCATTGTAAACATAAGTCTAATTATTGACATAAAGCAGTGTACACTGTACAAGCAGTAGTAGTTAGTTCACCTTGTCACTTTCAAATGATGTTTTGTTCGTAGTATTGCGAGCATCTCGTTGGCACCCACATGCAAGCAGATCCAGTATTGAGTTCAACCTGTAAAACATAGGAACAGCATGACTGATGTTATGTACATAGAAGCATTGTAATTCCACATCATAACTTTTTGTGCCATATGTTATAATGCACCTTTAAATCTTCAAAGGTGTTGCATATTTGTCCCGTCCATATCAACAACAAAGTGAATTCATCTGAGTCTAAATTTAACATGCTATAAGCGGGCATATTAGAAACAATTTGCAAAGCAGTGGTTTCCTGGAAAAATATGTAAATAGTGTAGGTGAAAGCTGGAGCAATATCCCAATTGTAGTAAATCATGTTATTAATTTAGGTTATCTTTACATCTTTGAAGGCTACCAAAATCCCATTCTCCAGATGCTTAAACCACATCCTAGATTACCCAATCCACAAGTATACAATGAGACAGTCCTTTAGCTTTCATCAGGCTTCCTAATGCATAATATTGTATGTAACTGTATTGTACCATAATCTGTTGAGGATACAGTCCGCAACACTTACCAGTATAGCACATAATATGTCGTCAAACGGGGACAAAGCTCTAGGCCCTCTACGATAAAGGTCAAGCCGTGACAATACTTTCCTCTTGAAATATGAAAACCTAACGTTAATGAAAAAATACCGCAATTATACAGTGTCGCTCAAATTTGATCAGAATTGGTACATACCAGTGTGGGTTAACAAAGATCAACAATAAATGTTGTTTCTATCTGTTCAGCGCAGGAAATTCTACGTTGATGTAATGACAATGATTTCTGCACAGTACAACCAGAAAAACAACAAGAAATATTTAAACCAGAAAAACAAGAATGACAAAAGTAATGAAGGTCTGAAATTTTAGGTACTGGAGGTTAACTTTAGCAACATGCATAGCTGAAAGGCAGTTAGCCCCTCTTAGTTTGACCATAGACGCTCTTCCTCCCCTCTACTGACGGTCTTCCTCCCCTCTACTGTCTATGGTTTGGAGAGTTCTGTTAATATGTAACAGTTCATAAACAACTCCCCTCTACTGGCGGTCTTCCTCCCCTCTACTGTCTATGGTTTGGGAAGTTGTGTTAATATGTAACAGTTCATAAACAACTCCCCTCTACTGAAGGTCTTCCTCCCCTCTACTGTCTATGGTTTGGGCAGTTCTGTTAATATGTAACAGTTCATAAACAATGACAGG
Source organism: Ptychodera flava (assembly GCF_041260155.1). Taxonomy (NCBI): domain Eukaryota; kingdom Metazoa; phylum Hemichordata; class Enteropneusta; family Ptychoderidae; genus Ptychodera; species Ptychodera flava. The sequence goes on from NC_091940.1 coordinate 39,210,496, forward strand.
AAATGACTCAAGATAAGTGGAGTTTGCCTGTCACTCCTGCACACATGCAGAAATTCCCTTTTTCTTACCTCATTTGCACATTTTTGACACTGATATGTTCATTTGAACAAATTCACATCTCAACCCCTACATCTACCTGTACACCAAATACTGAGATGGTAGCTTTGGCGGTATGGGAGCCTTTGTGTGTGACGGACATACATCCGCACATACCCACAAATATACAGACATCGACGCCACTCAGACTCATCATATAAGCTCTTTTTGGTATTTATATATAAAACCAAATATGAGCTAAAAATGCATGATATCTACAATAAGTCTTTAAAAATCAACAAAGCTATTTTAAAACAAAATTCAACATTGATGCTTGTTAAATGACAACAGAAATTTTCAACATGTAAATCTTTACACAAGAACAGTATCACAGACAAATGACAACACTAAAAGCAGCAGTAATGCTCGAGAGATATCTCTGAATATTGATGATTGGCATTGAAGTCTGTCCGATATATATGGCAACAAAACTGCAATACTTCATACAATACGTATAGTTGGCCCCCATGACTTTGCCTTACCAAGGCTAAATTATCACATAATCTCTAAAATTTGAATAACAAAAATTAAACCAAACTTAGTCAAGTTCCAAGAAACACACAGGCAAGTAAAAACAAAGATGTTTCCAAAAATGCAATAAAAAAAGTTTCATAGAGAGCCTACCTCAACGAAAAGCCATGATACTTCACCATCAAGTAATATATCAATTTCTGTGAATATCCATATGAAAAATACAATTTTATTTGATCTTCTTCGTCTATATTTCAGGGAAAAATTGAAACAAATATATGAAACTGTGAAATGCAAGTAACATGTGCACATCAACCATTCTATTCTTCACCCCTTCCCGCATCCATGGTTCAGCCCTATTTCCATTTTATTGTATCGTGCATGTATTTCGGTAAACATTGAAATGTTACCGTAAGATGTACAACCCCACCCTCACCCTGATGTACGGTACAATGAGTTAGCATTATCCGTACCAGGGGGAAGTATAATGAACGTACAATGTCCTTGGAGCCGTCACAATCGAAAAGATCGTGTATTAAAATAAACCAACAATTTAATCAGTCTTTGCGTAGAGCAAAGACTGATTCAATTCTACACCCAACCCGCCTCTCTGGCTGAGCAGTTTGCTAGAGCAATGGAAGGTGTACCCGGTACTCTGCACACATCGAACATCCTACACAACGTAATTAAAACAACACTTATTCATATCAAAGCATTTTTTCCGCCTTAAATAATTAGTTCCCCCATAGTGTGTTTGAGTACTGAGGGTGGAGAGCTTCCCTCCCACGGGCGCCCTTGTCTTCATCATTATACTATTGGTGTCATATCCCGGGTGTCATAAAATGGCAGAGTCAGTCAATCAATTTATAAACACAATGGTAGGATGTCTTACCTTCTGTAATCATATTGACGCCTCGACACCGTCATAAATATCGAAAAGCGAAGAAAGGCAGGCCTGTTGAGTGACTCACGTGACTGAGTGTAATGTCATCTTGAGAAAAACCATGGGCGCTTCCCCAATATTCTGATGACGCACGGTCAAAGTTCAGGGGTCAGCTAACTAATGAGAATATAGGTCAAACGATTGAATTGTTTTCTATGTTCAAATTTATTCCACATTTTTATACCTCAGGTATCGTGCACAGTACCTAAAGGTTTCATATAACCCACAAATGTTAATGTATTCACATAATCTGAGATTTTTCACATTTGTATACTATTAAATTGTGTTCAAGCCGAAGGCATTCCACTCAATCAATGCAAACAAACCGTCACCTGATTACTGGTTTCATCTAGTGACAGTTTGCTTGAAATATGATAATCCTCTTTCTCCCAAGTTGTATTTTATTTCTATAGTTTGTCTATGGAGCATGGTAGAACGAGGATAATTTTATAGAACATGGTTGCGCCTCAATAGTTTGACCTTTGAACAGCCAAGGCCATATCAGGCGGTATCATGGTCGACCGGTCCGTTCTCCTATTTGCATGATTCACACACTCAAAGTGCACGGGGTCAACTATAAACCACTGAGATTAGACCATAATGATTGTATTGGGGTTTTTCAGCAAATTTGTGCTCTGGAAATTTTTATATTTTGGGTATCGTTCACAGTGTTTAAAGTTTCACATAACCCACAACCGTATATGTAGGCTACTATCACTCAGTAATAATCCGTGTTTGTCACTCAATTATTTGTGATAGTGTACATGTGTTCAAGTGATCCCTATACCACATTGTGAGACAGTGTTTACAGATTCTAATCATTCACGAATGTCAGTGGGCGTCGATGCGTTGCAAAAATATGTCATGTCACCCTGTACTAGATGTTTCAAGTTATTTATAAGCAGAGGCTTCATAAAATCGTTTCAGTTTGACAACTTGACCATCAGTGTGGACTCTCCTTGGCCACACTTAAAATAACATACACCGTAAACGAGGACACAATTGCGTGGAATACGTGTTCAGTGTTAAGTAATATAATAAAGACTCGTTTTACTTGGCTTGCTCCAAATCTGTGGGCATATAAATATAAAATAAACAGTACATTCAAGGGGGAAAAGGTAAACTGAAAAGCCAAGCGACGGGGTGAGTCTATCTTTTCCAACAAAAAATCTATAGCAACTGCAAGCGACTTGTGACCGTAGAAAAGGCCCGGCACAGTCTTACTCTACTATTTATAAAAGAAGAACGTACTAACTTAGTTTGTCGTCGCACGGAAATACTCCTCATTTGCATTTTCTTTTTTTTCCGCACCAGAACATACTCCTCATTTGCATCTTAGTTTTTTTCCGCACAAGGTCCTAACCAGCAACTGTTTTGTCGCACCAGAATGAACTAGTTTTTTTTCCGCTCTGCAAATACTTCTCATTTACATATCGTTTTTTTTTCCGCGCCAGAACTGACTCCTCATTTGCATACTACTTTTTTTCCGCACCAGAACTGCTGACTCCTCATTTGCATACTACTTTTTTTCCGCACCAGAACTGCTGACTCTCATTTGCATACTACTTTTTTTCCGCACCAGAACTGACTCCTCATTTGCATACTACTTTTTTTCCGCACCAGAACTGCTGACTCCTCATTTGCATACTACTTTTTTTCCGCACCAGAACTGACTCCTCATTTGCATATTACTTTTTTCCGCACAACGTTTGCTGGCAATTGTTTTGTCGCACCAGAACGAACTAGTTTGTCGCACCGCAGGTACTCAGTAATTGTTTTTCCGCACCATAACAATTGCATATGATATTTTTCCGCATCATCCGTGTTTGCAACAGACAGTGTGCAACCACAGTAGAGTTTGTCGTAGCATTAACTTGTAGTTTTTTCCACAACGTCTGTACGTTGTAAGTTTTGCCACACCGCAATGCGAGTATATGAAGTTTCCGTACCGGTTTCTATAGGTTTCATATTAACAGCGTCTACTGGTAATGAGCGAGTAGAGATTTTGCGACGGCAAAAGACGATAAGATTTCGCGATGGCAGTTCAGTGCGGAATCGTTATCATAGAGTTTCTGCGTCCGTATGTTGATTATGAGCAGCAAGAGATTTCGCGTCCGCAGGAGCTTTTGTTTTTTCCGCAATCGCAGTTAGGCATTCGCCGCCAACGTTATCATTCGACATCTCACTAAGTGCCTCATAGATTGTTACCGCTGCAGGCAGTGTTAATCCACATCAAGTTGCATAGTGTTAGCAATGTTGACGCTGACTGATATTTTGTGGTCGCAACATAATGTGGTTTGAGTTGTTGTTGTCGCATTTGAAGTTGACGGCGCCGCTAAAAGTTATGTTGTAGCCGGGTGGTATTTTTTCGTATATTTCGACGGAAAACTTTTTTGTTTTCTACCTATGCATTTTCAATTGGAAAGAGTTTTCGCCGAGGGGTCCCCAACGGCTTTCCATACTTAGGCGACTGAGGAAGAGACTGCTCTGGTTTCGAAACGTGGGGATAAAAAGGAGTCAAGGTTGTCCAAGACACATCTAACTACGCCCACATCTCGCCATGGCTTATTTTAAAATTAACGAGTCGTTTGTTAATTTTCACACTAACAGCCAAAACATTTCAGAAACTAAACTCACCAAAGCAAATACAAGACGCAATGAGTGATGTGTGAAGCCACTTTCCCTTTATTACACTTCAATTTCGGTAACATAAATAGCTAAGCATTTTCCTACGATATGAGTGGGACCCCTGTCACTTGTGTGTCTGAATTCACTTGTATGTTATGCAGAGCATTTTCCTAGAATATGAGTGGGACCCCCGTCACCTGTGTGTCTGAAGTCACTTGTGTGTTTTGCAGTTTTCCTAGAATATGAGTGGGACCCCCGTCACCTGTGTGTCTGAAGTCACTTGTGTGTTTGAGAAACTTCACTTGTATGCGTCGCTGTTTCAACGCATGTGCATTCAGTCTCAGTGATATCTGTATCTTTGAATTGTATGTGTGTCGGCTCACTTGTGTAGCGAAGCTCACATGTGTGTCGCGAAGCTGAACTCACTCGTGTGTTTGAGAAATCTGCATGTACTATGTATCTCCGTGATACGTATCGTCGTCAACGTTGACAGTGTGCAGTAATTGTGGGAATGTGTTTGTGTATAAGTTTGTGCGTCCTTTGTTGGTATGTATCATGAGCAGACCTTCCACCACGGTCCCTCCAGGAGGGACTGTGCTTCCACCAATGTCTTCTATATGTCCTGTAATGAATGTATATGTGCTCGTGTATTCTCACAGATACCGTGTGTACGTTAACTCGTATATATATATGTGTCTACATATACAGACATGTATATGTATGTTTGTGTGTATGTATGTATGTATGTGTGATATGTACATATGAACGTACGTATATGTATGTATGTATGTATGTATGTATGTATGTATGTATGTATGTATGTATGTATGTATGTATGTATGTATGTATGTATGTATGTATGTATGTATGTATGTATGTATGTATGTATGTATGTATGTATGTATGTATGTATGTGTGTGTATCAATTGTATGTGTGCATGTGTTATGTACGTGTTATGTGTGTGTGTGTGTGTGTGTGTGTGTGTGTGTGTGTGTGTGTGTGTGTGTATCCAGGCAGAGACTATGATGTGATGTGTAAACTAATTATTTTACATTCGGCATCCCATAACCGGCCTACCTTCCAGATATGTGTACGGGTTCACAAAGCAACTGATGATCACTCGCATAACCAGCACTTCTGAGAGGTATATATCGAAGCTGTAAAGTCGACTGTTGCTGTTGGGCCATAGCTGTGGTGTTTCCAGACGGGATTCCTGCATTTTACGGGCTGATTTTGACTTAAAGGACTTGTAACCCCTCCATCCTATAAGGGATCCCTACATCTTATGGACTTGTTTTGACTTTCACGACTTTAACCCCTAGGATGGAGGGGTTACAAGTCGTTTAGGTCAAAACCAGCCAGTAAAATGCAGGACTTCCGTCTGAAAACACCACAGTTATGGACCCATCACGGGCGCGTGGCTCCTCGCTTCGTGAAGCCCCTATATCATATGGCTTGTTGTATCAAATAGAGTCTTCCCGAAGTGAAGAGCCACACACCTCTGGGACCCACAGCTGTCTCGACTGTGACAGCTGTCACCGCTTAGTCAAGGTACCCACTCTTCTTCATGATTTGATTCTAACAATTCAAACCTTAAAACCTGCCATCACCTGAACAGTTGTAGTGATAGGTAGTATATTATTTCTTGGTATACATCAGCTTGATGCGGTGCTGATATATGCAACCAGCAAGTTACTGGTTAGGCTGAGTTCACAAATAATGGTGAGGAGGCTGGAGGAATCACTATTGCAATTTTATTTTTTCCAGATCCCCCAATACCCTCAAAACAATTTCAATTCCCCCTCTATATGATCGAAACTTTTCAAGTACCCCCCCCCCCAAATTCATAGGGCCACATATTTTTTAACGATGTACGACAGAAAAAAAAATGTATTGTGCAGCATTGCTCACAGATGATTGACACTAACTGTTATCAGCAGTTTGTAGAGTCATATATGTATTTCTATGCAGAAGATCAAGCATGGTGACCCCATCTTGTTTATTTAATATTTGATTGTGCTAATATGCCAGAGAATTCAAAAATCCCTGATGACTGGTCGTCCTCTTTTTGCTGATCTTGTTTAAAAGTATGTTTCACTGTCGAGCATCCTATGACTCAAACTCTTCTTCAACTACATCACAGGGTCAGAGCTGTCGCTGTCACTGCCGATATGCAATGACAATGACACTGCCCCTAGGTATTTTGACAGTATTTTTGTTCTGTTTGTACAACTGTGTTCTCGTTCTACTTCCTACAGCATGTTGAACTGTACAATATACATCTTGCCAACACAGCATGCATTCCTATCATTGACAAATGACCTTCGGTGTGGATGCTAATTCAATTATCATCCAATATTTATATAATACAGGCTTAGTCGACGAACTGAATATTGTGAGTTTCACCATCCTGTAGGAAGACAGCAAGAAACAGTTTTTGATACATTGCACAGAAATACTGGAAAAATTATCAACAGTTGCAGCTTCTGCCCTGTTAAGAGGCCTATTTGTTTTTTATAAAAATTCAATGGCATTCATACATTTTTAGTTTTCCGTGATAAATTTCATGGAATGCAACAAAATTGTACTAGATTTTGTTTAATTATTACTAACATTTGAACCATTGGATGACATAAAAATGTTATTCATTATTCATTGAATTACCTACCAAACCTTAGTTAGAGTTACTGTGCAGATAACTTTTACATAAAGAAGAAAAGTAATGAAATATCAACATTTCCTCTCAGAGGAAGGGGTCATGAAATTTAGGGGTAATCAAACATTTTTTAATGGGTGGAGTCCTATTATTTTGACGGGGACTCAAGAAGAACTTGGCACACAACTCCTGCTATAATAACTGAATACTCCCTAGCATGCATTATTATTCTAATTTTGATATTTGTTGAGTATAGACTGGCTGATATATATATATAATATATATATATATATATATATATATATATATATATATATATATATATATATATATATATATATATAGGATTGAAAAATATGGACTCACCAGAGTGCTCTAACGGCAATACGTACCATGAGCGAAGCATAGTGCCAACAGTGAACGCCCCTTATATTATGCAAGAGGCTGCCCAACAATCTCAGAGTGCTCTAACTACTATTAAAGCAGTGAGCGAAATACACAAAATGTATACAATGTGCCCTCCCGGTTATCACCATAATGGCTTTATGGCAACCTCTGAACTTGGGCACAGAGAGTACGGTTACACATTGTTGAGGATTGAAAAATATGGGCTCATATATATATATATATATATATATATATATATATATATATATATATATATATATATATATATATATATATATATATATATATATATATATATATATATATATATATATATATATATATAAACGGTTTGCAGTTTTAGGTTTGTTATGTAAACCCTGAGATGCTTTATCCCTCTTGTCCATGCTTATAATGAGTCAGCATGGCCGTAGCTGACCAAACCGCCAAGGGGGGCAGAGTTGCTTTGTGAAATATTAATAAGTCATAAGTATGATTTTAACTCCGTACAGTACCTAGTTTAACAGCTTTCTCAGTTTGTTTTCCTCGAATACACTTCCTCTGGAGTTGGGATATAACGCGAATTTCTGTGCACTAACAGCATCCCAAGTGCACTGAGGCGATCTTCTGCCATACTTGCCCTTGTCCATAGCTTAAGGCGACGCAATGCGGAAAAGAACGTTCGCAAGAAACACTGCCAACTGGGGTGGTCAGGATATCACCAGAATTTTGTTAATTACAGGAAAGTATTCTGGATCACAGGCCACCAATGCTTCACTAACATTCTGTTGTCTGGACTCTATTTGGGTTTTCCTATGGAGTGTGATCCACCTGTCGATCTCCGTATCCAATGCCAAAGTATCCCCTCTGCTGAGAAACTTTCCATAGTATTCTCTGATGGATTTCACAGTTGTTGACGTCAGCTGGTCAATATTGCACGGAATCAGAGCCTGAGCAGATACCAAATTAGAGTGCTGTTCATCAAATCTTGTCTCCAGTTCCTGGATGACATGATCAACAAATCTGAAATATACGTTCACTTTGTAATAGTCACTGTTACTTTGTTCTTGGCTATGGCCAGCATTTGATCGATGACGATGTGTGCTTGCTGTTCTAGGTTTGTAAACAGTGATGTTTATGGAATCTGCTACGATGGTTATTCTATTCCAAAGTTTGTCCCACGTTGAATCACTGCGTCCATTTGTCATACACTCTTTACAAAGTTGGATGTCTTTGTAAGCTTTACCAAGGTCACAGTTAACTGCCTGTAGTGCCTTTGTCACGGGTGCACAGTAGCTTAGGACGAAATGGGCGACCACCAAAGACACTAAAAATTGTGGATCTGTAAGAAGCCTGGCATATGCACCCGCATCTCGTTTAGCATCCCACCACTGTTGTCTCGTATTTGTTCAAGTGCTTCTAAAACTTGCCTGTATTTTGCAATCAAAGCTTAAGGTATCTACTCTGGCAGACCACCGGGTCGGACATAGCTTTGGGAGATATTTCCTTTGCGACCCGTGCTTAATTTCCGTACTGGATCTCTTGAATTCATCCTCATCATTATCATCGTGTAGCAGTTCATCAAGATCACTGTCTACTCCTTTAGTGTTGACATTCTCGAAAATTGCCCTTCTCTTCGCACTGCCGCTCAAAAACCATGTTAGTTTTTCTACGTTATCAAACAAGTTACGAATTTCAGGAACTTGCTTGCAACCAGCTGCAAGGACAAGGGCAAGGACGTGTGAACGACAGTGGACATACGTTGCATTTGGGAACCGTTTCTGAATTATTGCTTGAACACCATTTTTATTTGAGCTCATCACTGCAGCGCCATCATAACCTTGTCCAACTAAGTTATCCAAATTCAAACCCCATCTGGTGAGTGACTCGATGATTGTTGCAGAAATCGTACTTGCATCCATTTGCCGTATTTGGACAAAGCCAAGGAAATCCTCACAGACTTCATATCCCTTGACATAACGTACACACAGGCTGATTTGTTCAGAAGTTGAGCAATCTTGTGTTTCATCTGCCATAACACTCCAGTATTGAGTTATTGAGCTGACAATCCTTTCCCTGATATGACTCTCACACAGTAACATTATTTCATTCTGGATCTGGGGTGAAGTATACTTTGCTATTCCACTGGCATGTCGGAGGTGATCAGCCAAGTCAGGATCAAATTTTGACTTCCAGTCAATGAAAAATGCAAAGTTTCCATCTTCAGCTTGGTCTTCTTTCACCCAGTTACCTCGATATGGGATCCCCCTTTGACCCAAAGCGATAACAACGTCGATGATAGAAAGGATTCCTTTCTTTATTCTGAATTGTTTGTTTTGTTCTGCTTTGTTTATTTTCGCACGAATATCACTACCTGTATTTTTCCTACAATGCAGAAAGTTCATAACTTTTTCAGTTGATACAATGTGGTCAACGCTGGAAGCATGGTTGTTAAGGTAACTCTCTTTAACACCTGTGGCTTTTTTCCAGTTCTTAAAACCTTGGTTTAAGAAAGGTGAGTGTTGGACAGAACCAAAACAAAGGCAATAAGCACAATATGCACTGTCATTTTTTACGCTGTATCGAAGCCAGGGTCTATTTTCTTCCCAAGATGTATTGTACCTTCTACCTGCAATTACAGGAAAAGCATACGTTTCGCTTGGCTTAAATTTTGCCGACAAGAATGCAAATTTGTGATCTTCATCAGCGAGATGTTGCTTATAGTTTGCTGGGTCGGTATATGGGTTACTTGAGTCAACAACATCATCGGGCCATTCATTTTTACAGGTTTCTACTGGATCATCCGCATCCATAGAGCTGAAGTCTTTGCTTTGGACAGTTTGCGTACTGGTGGATGGGGTCATCGAGTCAGGCTGATGATCAGTTTGGCTGAAATTGGAAATTTTGTTTAAAAAAGTGAAACATTTTATTTGCAATTCTGCCACAGACTCCCACATGTAACGTAATCTTGTAGCTCTTGGATAATTTCGCCTAATTAAATGAACACCCACCCATCATTTCAAGAAGCAACAAAAACTTCATGTTAAAAAAATACATTTCCGCAATATTTGTATCAAATTTAGTCTAACTTGAAGAAAATCTGGCAATTCATTGCATTTGTGAAAACCTGAAATACGAGTGTGAGAACGATTTTACGGATTGCGTAGAAGTGGATCAGTGAGTGTAATTTTCAAAGCTGACAACAATTTTCATCGTTACTAGTGTGATTAGCATTCATGTGATGTCATACTTGTTGCCGTTATGTTTTGTGCAGTTGCAAGGGCTTTACTTTTGGGGCCAATGAAATAAAAGTTCACGAGAGTGATTTTTCACTTGCCTATAGTATAGTCGAAACCCAGAATCGGAAAGTAGGGGTAATTTATTCCATATGAAATATCGAAAATGTCATTATAAATGTTGTTTGGTACCGAACTGATAACGTGTGTTTGGCATTCAGTCTACAAACCAGTACATTTCACTAAGGCCAAAGTAATTAAATTATCTGCCCCCCCCCCCCCCCCCCGGTGCGCGTCTTTTTGAAGTTTGACATGGAAACATACTGTGTTTTGAATAGGACTTTACCAGTCCACTAATCTCTCCTGTTCGCAAGTCTTTTGTTACGAATGTTGTATAATGTACTAGAAAAATTAATGTTTCTGTTATTTTATGACTGCATACCATTCGAAAGTTTGAGGACGCAATACTTATGAATTAATCCCTGTGGCGGCATTCATGACTGTTACAAAGTATTACAATTCGATGATGCGCCCAATGACGTCTTTACTATTTCAGCTAATAGTGGCGCAAATTGTCACAGTTACTGTTCAGTCACTAAACCGTCAACTTCAACATGAGTTTATGGGATAACGTTAATGTGCCCTTCGTTTGGGATATTTTGCGTTCCATTTCCCATCGACCGGCATTTGTTAGGTGCGCTTTCTTAGAACGCGTTCTGAATGACTGTACACTCACCAGAATTCTGCAAGAGCTTCATGATCAGCTATTTCACCTCCAGTTAAACCACATGTTTGGGGAGATATTTGAAGATGTTTGGGGCACTATTGCTGCATTAATAGAAGCCTACTTCAAAAATGCAGAAACGTTTCAGTTTGCCCGTACCGAACTTGAACACTTAGAAGAGGCTTCAAGCTCTGATTCAGAGTGATCATGTTGATCGCTCACAAAACGAACGGCCCTTTTCAGGGCCACCAAATATTCCAAAAAGAGATCTGCCTGCCATAAAAAGAGGCGAACGAACGCGCTCGTAGCCACTGCGATGCATGCGTGCGATCTGACGTCACGTTGAACGCCTCGGACTTTCTCCCTTTGGCCCACTACAAAATGGTATGCTTACCCTGCCTGCTTCCTGACAAATGTCAAAATAGATTGCTGAACACGACGTCGTTTCTTCGGACTTTCACTATCTGTCATTTTTGGCAAATTGCGAGAGCTGACAGTGTGTGAAGGCGAATAGTCGAACTGCCGTGTTACTTGACTAAATACAGTGCATGTGCGTTCGCACTTCTTTTTTGTATTTTCCCGCACAAAGATGTTTTATTATTTGTTTAAACTGCAAAAGAGTTACATTTTATTCAGAGCGCTGGAAAAAGTAACACTTGATTCAATTAATCCAGCAGACAATAAACTACAGCAAAGATAGAAATAGCGAAGAGTCAGTAGTGAATAACAGAGACACTTGACGTTTGTAAATCATCAATTCAAGGCATGTGTGCTTGATCATCATTTCTGTGTATTCGAAAAATTTCACTTTTCACGAAAATTCCAGGGGGGCAGCTGCCCCCCCGCAGGCTACGGCTATGGTCAGTCAGGCCAAAATATTCAACAGGAAATCAGGTCACAGTAGCTGTATAGTGTGACATAAATGTCACCTGTTTCATTGTTCTCTTCTGAAGTACCTTGTTTGTTGGGAGACATTCTTTCATTATGTGGTTGAACACACTCATAGGACAAAATTTACAACTGGCTTAAGGAGGGGTACTAACTTGTTTGGTTTTGGTGTAAGTATGTAGAATATGTTCAGACGTGAATATTTGTGAGTTCCTTTACATATGACATATGCAATTCTGATCAAGACTTGAGTGGTTTTGAGAATCTACTAAATCACAGTGATATAGCAGTCGACCTTTGGAGTATTAAGTAACATAAAGTTATTTTTGCAACAATCTTGGTCCATCTAGATCACATACAAAGACAGAGCAATTCTGGACAATAGGACTGCAATGTCTTCAAGTTGATATTCTTAAATAAGTGAGGACAATTACTTAGACTAGCCAAGGCTTCCCAGCTTTTAATATTTTGTTTTTAGTTAAGACTTTCCTGGATGAATAAATGCAAAACAGTCACTATTGGGAAGAATGTTGTACTCTGTCACAGAGATAAACTTTAACATGAAAATCCCATTTAAGGTTCCAAGACAAGAAATTGACCTTTTTGTATCTAACAATTCTCTAGTGGTTAATAAGCTCAAAACCAACGTAAATTATATATTTTCTAAAAGCCTAGATATAGGGGAACATTTTGGTAACCACAGTGTCACCATTGTTTACATAACTATCACTTGACATGTAATTTGCATACCTTTCAAAAATCAGTTTTCCCTATGTTTTGTTTCAATACTTCAAAATATCTGACTCAAACTTTCTGGAATGCAAGCTGTCACGACGCTCTTCCAAAGTATGTCTCAGATTTTTTATATCTTGCTTAGTGTTTTTGGTGCACAATTTTAAAGAAATCAACTAGTGTTAAATTCACCGCTGTGGAAGTATTCCTTGCATAAAGATTGTTTAAGAAGGTTTAAAACAATTCTGAGACACACTTTGGAAGATTCTTAAGACAGTATGCACTCATACAAATTTCAGCCATATATCTCAAATCATTGAAACAAAACATAGGAGAAACCGATTTTTGAAAGGTTATGCAAATTTCTGTCACGTGATAGTTATGTAAACAATGGTCACACTATGGTAAACGAAATATTCCTCTATATCTAGGCTTTCCGAAAATATATAATTTACGGGGGTTCTGAGCTTATTAACCACTAGAGAATTGCTAGCTTAAAAAGGTAAATTTCTTGTCTTGGAACCTTAATAGGACAAATTCCACCTTCAACCATTAGAGTGCCAATGAAGACAGAAGTATATATATTATATCTTCTGCAGTGTAGAGTTCGAAAACATTGCTTTATAAGTGTTTTTACATTGCATAAGAAAAATGTGTGCAAATAGGCACACAATGACATATTTATAAAAACCATAAAGAATACGGCTAAGTCTTTGTATTTTTGTAGATTTTTGGAACAGAAAAAATATTCTTGTCATTGCATCTCGAAATCTAACACAGTGACACCACATGGTAATTCAACCCCCGTAAACAAATGCACCTGACCAGTAATTTTTTTTAGAAATAGGTGGACGTCCATTGCAAATAGTCTCCTCTGCAACTTACCTTGGTATTTCTGTCGACCAGACTCTAACCGGCAGTCTCATATTAAGGTAGTATACGCCTCGAAAGTGGAAGTCTTAAACTTTTGCTCAAACTTTCCTTAAGGAATCTTTCAACCATACTCTTCCAAAATCAAGAATAAAAATCGGGGATCACCGTGCAAATTTTAATCCTAGAGAAACAAATAACATAATACCGATATTTAAAATTCAAAATTGCCGCCATCCCTGTATTAACTCTATGCAGAAAAATAAAATTTTCGAATTTCGAAAAACCAAAATAGTCCGTCCGCCTAATTAGTTTCTCTTATTTTCATGCTTCAAGCACACCTTTATTTAAAAATCTTGGTATTTTGGACATTTTTGAATTACGTAAATTGCATACTTGCAAGTTTACTTTTTGTTACACGGTTGTTTTGCCCACGAAGTAACTCAGTAGTTAGACTCGATACCCCCACGATTATCCAACCCGCTTTTCCAAGCGGGCCAGTTTTTATGTACCTATAGTAAAATTGGCACAAAGTAAAGATGGCGTACATATGCAGCTACTCTCCAATGGAATTCGCTCCCTCGCAATATCAATGGTATTTCTAACAGAAATGTTTTTTAAAAGCTTACCTTCTAGACGATTTAGGCAGCATTCACGATGGTGGGGGGGGGGAGCTGGAGGAATTCAGGGGGATTCGAAAAATCTTGGGGTAGTAGAGGAGGACTTGAAAGTTTTGGTCTGCTTAAAAGGGGCGGACCTGAAAATATTTTGTTTGCCTTTTAATTTTTTCACTTTGCTATTCCAAGATTTGTTAGATGGTTATATGAAAAATAAATAACATTTATGTCATCTGTCATCCAATAGTTCTAATGTTAGTAAATTAAACAAACACTAGAACCATTTTTATCACATTTCACATTTTAATCTCAGAATAATCATAGACCCTCGAGAAAAAAACATTTTCCTCGGGTCTATGGAATAATCTAAACATATATGAATGACATTGAATTTTCGTTAAAAAAGTTGGCCTCGTAACGGAGCAGAAGCTGCAACTACTGATATTTTTTATCAATATTTCTATGCAATATATAAGATGCAGCTTCTTGCTGTCTCCCTACAGCATGCTGAAACACACAATATTCAGTTTGTCGATAAAGTCTGAATTTGCAAACATTGGTGATAACTGAATTAGAGTCCAGACTTGAAGTAATTTGTCAATAATACAAATGTACGGTACACGTACACAGGTTGTATTGGGCAGTTCAACATTCTACAGGAAGTAGGAGAATAACGCCATTGTATAAACTGAACAAATATATTGTCAGAATTATCACATTTAATGCAGCTAGCTACATGCCCTGCTACTGCCTACTTTGGTTGGAAATGGTTAACGGACAATTTTAATGTCATATTACTACAATATCCTATTCTCGCAAATTGATTCCAATCGTGTTGGAAAAACTCTAGCTTTTGGATCAATAGTACCGTTTTTTTTCCTGACTCGGCAAACTGGGAAGTAATACTGCCTGTCAGAATATCGGTTAAAGCTGTGTATCAAACAAACATGTATAAATTTGATTTTGTTTTCATATATAAATAATGAATATGTCAATTTGAACTCGCCAATTGCCCCTGAGTATTGGGATGCAACAAAGGAGGGCGTATCACTGCAAGGTATTGCAAAGACAGCTTGAAGTCAGATGTGTTGTTTGTATTCGCTGCATTATTAGATACAAGTATGTGTGTTTGATGACCAAGCAGCTGTAAAGTAGTGAATACATTGGGGAGACTGATCCTATCCAGACATTTTGGAAAATTTGACGTCAATTAAATGGCATTTTGTGATACTTTGAACAGCTTCCATACATATTTTCCACATAAACCCCCTTTTTATACTATTTTGAGTAACCTCTCTTCTGTTCATCATTTTTGAGTGACGCCTCTCCCATTCTTCCTACCCCCGGCTGTAAATAATGACGGTTCCCTAACACGAGTAGGTTCGAGAACGAGTGTCGTACAGGTATGTTAATTTATAATCGGACAACCTATGTCCCTTTGGCGCAAGCATATTTCGAGACGTAAACATGAGTCTAATGACGTAATTTGTATTTTTATTCTATTGAGATAATTTATCTTCTGGTAGAATGCACATGCGCAGTTTGGCAAGGATCCGAGGGCATGCCCATTGTTTAAAGGTTTGCCGCACTATAAGGAAGTCCCAAGAGAAATATTTCACAATCCCTGAAATTGGAGTTTGTTTATAATGGCTCGTAAGTATTAATTTTTCGTTGGACCATAGAAACACAGTGCCAGTTGTTTTTTGAGTTCAGATCAAGAAGTACTTAAATACTCAGCCCTGTGTTCGCACTGGCAATTCGTCTAGGTCAGTGAAAATAAATGACACGCCTCTTAAACGACTACTATGGCTTTGGTAATATTGCTATAGTGACTAATTTCAGCCACGGGTTCACTCATGTAACCCGTATTTTTTCGCGCGTTTCATGCTATGTTAATGTTCGAGGGTTTTGATTTGAACCTCTGTATAAGTCCTTTCCCTAGTTTTAGAGGATTTTGAAAGTACTACACATTCATGACTTGGTCCCCACCACCGTGTAGCTTAAATAAGGAATCCAATTTCGATTATTTTATGGCTGCAGATCGTATTATAGAAACATACTCTATAGCAGCTTCTGTTATTAATATACCTCCATGCCTGTGAAATGCCAAGGTTTCGATTGTATTTCGTCATCCAGAGTCCAAAGGTGAACATAATACCTTTCGTGATGAGGTGCATGGCGGCCATGCATGGCTACGGCGGCACAATCTTCACGTTGTCGAAAATTTCTTAGGCTGTTACTCTTTCTTGCAGCTTTGTTTTCAACAGTATGATACGTCATACATTACGTTTATAATTGAGGAGTTACTTTAAAACAAAGGGGTGAGTTTGGGTCATTATTTCTCGAATGATGAGTGACAGCATACCAAATTTTGACTCACAAAAGAAATTTGGTGAATTCACCAAATAACAATGGATTTGTCGCTTTTGGTCAATCTTGACGGGTGCAGCTAGCTGGCAGGGTACGCTTACCCATCAGACCCATTCCTGACACCTGGTACCACCACTATTTCGTGGTTTAAGATGACCCAATTGCCTTTGTCATTTTCGATATGTCCCTTGGACCTGGTCAATTTCATAATTACATTAAATGATAATGATTATTGGACCTGATTTGATGTCTATCGCTATGTCCTGTCTGTCTGAAAGCCGAACAAACTCACTCGATCATCTTTTCTCGACGAGATGCAGTGCCGATTGGGATGTCTCGGAAAGCTCACTCTGATAATATTTCGACCGACAATATAGCATCGAATGAATGACAAAAACCAATGATTCCATTTATTACATGCCTCGATATGAGTGCAAATCAATGCATTGATTTGAATAGGAACATCCAGGGAGTTAGCTCATCCAAGTACATTGCAAAGTTCCATCGCAAGGTCGTCTTTGTAATTGGCAAAACAAAGACATAGTCTGGCATTACTGTGGCCAGCTGGGTTTCACTGCATTTAGCTCGTCCATAAGTGAAAGACCGGACATGACACACTAAATACTGACTAAATGTCATGTCCCAGGCTTTGGTAGTCCATGTGGGCTACCATTTCATGGACTTTGGTAGCCCCAGGCAAACGTTGGTAGTCTATGGACGCGAGACTACTGCTAATTTCGAGCCCTGGTATTGCCTGAATACATGGTTTATGTGCCCTCCCAGCAGGAGACCATTTGCCCCCCCTGGCGTCGGGCAGATGGTCACCTGCTCTCGGGAACATAATCTCATGTATTCAGGCAAGAATTTTTAATATTAACTCGTAATTTTAGCAAGCGACCAGTGTTTTGCTTTCCCTGTTCTGTTGCGTAGCAACTTGAAGTGAATCTTACGCGTTGTCGTTCATGGAACAAGTAAGCAAAATCCATCCTCTAGGTTTACAAAACGAATGTTATTTAGATGCAAGTTATAATTTCCTTCGAATTCTCGTTCCTATACCTGTGTAAAATGACATATCGCTGAAAATCCAAATTAATGAAAAATCGTTGTTTTATTGGGATTTGTGAACGCATAGTGGGTAGGCGAATTGGCTGCAGCTTTGTCATGATGAAGTCCAATGGCGCATAAGGCGCCGATGCGATGGCGATCACGATGCTACATTATACAGTAAAAACTAAACCAACACGAATGGCAGCGATGATGAGGCGGTGACAGAATTCAATTGAAACGATGAAGCAACCAACTAGCGACGATGCAACAGAGAGTTTGGGGCGATACCATATGCGATATTTGCAGTTAACAATGATTTGCATTCCTCCTCTTGAAGTTCCAACTTCACCGTTTCGTACTTTGAAGATACGTACGTGCTGGTGTATTTGCCCCGTACTTATCAGTTTCCAGTACGTTTCCTTACCTCGATAATGTGGGTATTGTAATTCTTATTCCGTTTTTGAAAGGGACTAAAACTAAACCGAAAAAAGTTAAGAAAGAAGACAGCGACCAGGACAAATCTGACAGTGAACAGGACCCTTCAGAGGATGATCAAACCAATGCAACATCAAGTGAGGGTCAAAACTTATTTCAATTCCTTCTTTTCATATGCGATTTATATTTTTAAAGGATTCTTTCATATTTCACAAAGATATCCAACCATATCATTTCTACATCACAAATATTTCGTATAGCTCATATGATATCCTTAACAAATTCCATCCATTGTCAAACCCAGTAAAGTGCATTCATTATGTGCTCACTTGTGACATTGATAATCTAGTGTGTTCATTTTCCCTTTCTTGAAGTCCCCTTTCAGAAGCTGTAATCAAAGGACCTGGAAGATGATCTAGAAGCCAGCAGTTCAAAGGACCAAGACAATGGTCACGAAATTATTTTGAATTAAAATCAGTCTGAGCTCATTTTTATGGGAGGGCTAGTATAGCTTGGGTTATATTGCTAATTTAAGCCTTGGTTTTACCGTAGTCGTCTATTTTCCGTTAATTCCTGTCTGTATTTCCAAAGGCAGGGGCTCGCACGATGAAGACAACAGTACATACGAGGATGATCAGACTAACGCTGGAGCAGAGGTCCAACCTAAAAAGAGTGAGGATCATGAAATTATTTTCGACCGATTTCATCTCATTACATGGTTAAGTTTGATTAATTACTGACAGGTGTTGCTGATAAGTAGCAGTTAGTTTCACATCACGAAATGCAAATACCAACCGTGATTCAAAGATCTTATACAGTATCGCTTTTTATACGGACTTAATAATATAATCTATATATCTTTACAGGATTATTGTACCATGTTCGTGACAATAGAAAGAAACGCTACGTCCAGGCTGAAATTGTCACACTACGAAAGGACAATCAACGGGACAAGTTTATCATGAAATCGATTGAGGACAACAAGATCATCCACACCCGGAATATTTGGTTTAAAGGTTAATATAGTAACATAATTGTGATGTCACTATTATTAATTTAGAAATATGTCCATTACATATCCCCGGTGGTACAAGTCGAAGAGATCCCCAGTGGTATGTCTGAGACTGTCTAAGGTGTGAATAATAATGGTAAAGCATGTACAAGGCAGATTCATAAATTCTGAGTTCCATCTGAAAACGGCCCATCATTCCTTGTTATCTCAAAAGACCTATGATAATTAACAAAAACAGATCTTTCCATATATTTTAGGAGGTTGTTTTCCGCGTGGAATGGGAGGAAAAAGGGTTTCATCCGACTATTCTGTGGAACAGGTAGTCAAACCTGAAACATCGGACAGTCCACTGATTCATTCGGAGAGTGACCAGGCCAAAGCCGAGGCAGGTGAGACTCAAAAAATTATTTAGAATATAATTGTTACTGGCCCTTTTCTATATAGCAATATTATCTAAGTCATAATAGTGAGTTCCGTGGACTCTCCTCTTGATCCAGGGAAAAAACTAGCCTTTTTGCGGAAGGCCAAAAGAATTTTTCACCTGATTTAGACAAATAACTAGAGTGAACACATGCCAGTAATCATTTAGAATTATTACCCAAGTCTTGGTATTGTAGTGTGTCTAATATTGCTGACTAATTTCTTACTTGGGTCCATCCTAGCTATTCGCCTTATTTCTGTCGATTCCTTTCAGCATCGTTAGTCTAATTATTGCCTTTCTTTTACCTTTTCCAGAAGGATATAAAACTCCAACAAAAAGACGCAGAGGCTCCGAGAATGCAGACAACAATACGCCTCAGGCGGATGATCATGCCAACGCCGGAGCAGAAGCACAAACTATAAAAAGTGAGGGTAAATAAAGTATTTAAAATTCAAATTGTTTTCGGCCAACTTCATCTCACTACATGGTTAGATACAGTTAATCAGTAACAGATGTTGCTGATAAGTAGCCAGTAGTTTAACTTCATCACTTGCAAATACCGACGCTACCATGATTCAAACAACTGATACAGTATTGCTTTCCTATAAATATGTTGACTCTATGATATGATCTAAATATCTTTACAGGATTATTGTACCATGTCCATGACAGTAGTAAGAAACGCTACGTCAAGGCTGAAATCGTCACACTACGAAAGGACAATCCACAGGACAAGTTTATCATGAAATCGATTGAAGACAACAAGATCATCCACGCCCGGACTATTTGGTTTAAAGGTTAATATAGTAACATAATTTTGTTGTGACTAGACATTTAAATTTGATACAACAATATTAATTTGGAAATCAGTTCATTTTATATTCCAGGGACATAAATCAAAGGATCCCCTGTGGTACGTTTGAGACTGTCTAAAGTGTGAATAACACTGGTGTAGCATATACAAGACATATTCATAACTTCTGATCAGTTTAACAAGAGTTCCATCTGAAAACGGCCCATCGTTCCTTGTTATCTCAAAAGACCTATGATAATTAACAAAAACAGATCTTTCCATTTATTTTAGGAGGTTGTTTTCCGCGTGGAATGGGAGGAAAAAGGGTTCCATCCGACTATTCTGAGGAACAGGTAGTCAAACCTGAAACATCGGACAGTCCACTGATTCATTCGGAGAGTGACCAGGCTAAAGCCAACTCAGGTGAAGGTAAATAATTATTTAGAATATAATTGTTACTGGCCCTTTTCTATATAGCAATATTATCTAAGTCATAATATTGAGTTCCGTGGACTCTTCACTGGATCCAGGGTTAAACTAGCTTTTTTGAATGAGGTCAAAAGAATTTTTCACCTGATTTAGACAAATAACTAGGGTGAACACATGCCAGTAATCATTTAGAATTATTACCCAAGTCTTGGTATTGTAGTGTATCTAATATTGCTGACTAATTTCTACTTGGGTTCACCGTGATGATTCGCCTCTATTCGGTTAATTCCTTTCTGTAACGTTAGTCTTGTTATTGCCTTTCTTTTACCTTTTCCAAAAGGATATAAAACTCCAACAAAAAGACGCAGAGGCTCCGAGGATGCAGATAACAATGCGCCTCAGGCGGATGATCATGCCAACGCCGGAGCAGAAGCACAAGCTATAAAAAGTGAGGGTAAATAAATTATTCAAAATTCAAATTGTTTTCGGCCAATTTCATCTCACTACATGGTTAGATACAGTTAATTAGTAACAGATGTTGCTGATAAGTAGCCAGTAGTTTAACTTCATCACTTGCAAATACCGACGCTACCGTGGTTCAAACAACTGATACAGTATCGTTTTTCTATAAATATGCGGATTCTATAATATGATCTATATATTTTTACAGGATTATTGTACCATGTTCGTGACAATAGTAAGAAACGCTACGTCCAGGCTGAAATTGTCACACTACGAAAGGACAATCCACGGGACAAGTTTATCATGAAATCGATTGAGGACAACAAGATCATCCACACCCGGAATATTTGGTTTAAAGGTTGATATAGTAATGAAAATATGTTGTGACTAGATATTTAAATTGGATATTAATATTATTAATTTAGAATTATGCTTATTATATATTCCCGGTGGTATAAGTCGAAGAGATCCCCAGTGGTAAATCTGAGCCTGTCTAAGGTGTGAATAATAATGGTAAAGCATGTACAAGGCAGATTCATAAATTCTGAGTTCCATCTGAAAACGGCCAATCGTTTCGTGCTTTCTCAAAAGACTTATGATAATAACAAAAATGATCTTTCCATATATTTTAGGAGGTTGTTTTCCGCGAGGAATGGGAGGAAAAAGGGTTCCATCCGACTATTCTGAGGAACAAATAGTCCAACCTGAAAAATTGGACAGTGGAATGGTTCATTCGGAAAGTGACCAGGCTAAAGCCAAAGCAGGTGAGGGTCAAGAAATTATTTTGAATATAATTGTCAGTGGCTTTTCTTCTATAAAGCAATATTACCCAAGCCATAATAGTGAGATTCGTGGACTCTTCATTGGATCCGGGGGAAAGGGCAGCATTCTGTGAACTCTTTACTGAATACAGAGATATAATAGCGCTTCTGCATTAAAAGTGCTTTGTAGTCCCTGTGTCCGTATTCAATTTATATTTTAAAAATTCTTTCCTATGTCATAAGTATGTGCAAATACCTCATTTCTACATCAAAAAAAAGTATAGCTCAAATGATATCCCAACAAAATTTCATCCATTGGTCGATCCTAGTAATTTGTATTCGAATTGATCCATCGGTAAGTCCAAGAAACTCCCGACCCAGTCAAATTACTATGCTGAATCTATGGCTGAGTGTTCACATTTTATAAGGACATTTTCAAAATATTGTGACCAAAATGGTTCCCTAACATACCTTTTCCTTGCATTTAGTACACAAAAACGTTAGGCTGGGGATCTGTACTTTTTTAAAGGTATCTCATGTTGCCATGAACGGTCTATTATGGCCATTAGAGTACTCTGCACATTGCCTGCATTTTTTGTCTACATGTACTTTGGGAGCAAACTAAATCCGTTTCCTAATTCAGCACACAACTCCCAAAATCCAATTTTGAAATTCTACTCGTTATTGTAATGCTGAGTAACAGCGCCATCAGATGAATTGCTCATTTTAATCATAGTTGTGACTTTCAAGCTATCTTGGTTACCGGTACAATACAGGATCCAATACCAAATGCTTCTGATTACATACAAGGCATTCAATGGCACTGCTCCTGGGTACTTATTAGATCTAATTCACATCAAACCTTCACCTCGCTTACTTCGATCAAATGAAAAAAAAGTCTTCTTCATGTGCCACGGTGTAACCTGCAAACGTATGTGAAACGCTCCTTCTCAAGATGTGCTCCCGATTTGTGGAACAGTGATTTGTTGAAACTTCGCCAGTCGCCTACGTTGATCACCTTTAAAAAGGGCTTAAAATAGCATCTCTTTGAGAGAGCTTTTTGATCTTTGTGTTCTTGTTTATAACCTCAAAATGGACTTTGGCGCTATAGAAATGCCTTTGATTGATTGATTTATATGGCCAATATTGATATTCGTAGAAATGTCTCATCTGAGCAGATTCATTATGTGGACACTGGTGATATTGATAATCTATCGTATTTCGTTTCCCTTTCTAACAGTCCCTTTACTGAAACTAGAATCAAAGGACCATGAAGGTGATCCTCAAGCCTGCAATTCAAAGGACCAAGGTTAGGGTCACGAAATTATTTTACATTGGAATAAATTTTGGCTAATTTTTATTAAATGAGGCTTGGTTGTTATCGTTAACTGATTACAGTCATTAGTTCATCCTAGTAAATCGCCGTTTTTCGTTATTTCCTTTTAGTATTGACAATCTTGTTATTTTACCTTCTCTTGCCTTTCCCAAAAGGATATGAAACGCCCACCGAAAAACGCAGAGGCTTTCAGGACGAAGACGACAGTGCAGAGGAAGACGATCGAGCCAAACCTGAAGCAGATACGGGTTACGTCTAGTAATCCAGCTCTTTTCCGCTATCTTAATGCATATTGAAAATTTACATATTATAGTTATCATCGGAACGTCAAGGCTGAAATTGTCAACCTATTATAATGTAGTGTCATTAAGAAATTTATTTGAGTTATTGAAAACTAGTACTTTTGACTTATACAATAACTGCGAGACTCCGTTCTGTGTGTAACGTTCTAACTTGTCGAGACATTATGAATACCAATATTTCACGTTTACAGAATAACGCTTTCAACTGCATAAAAGTAGACATTTGACAGGAACGTCATTGAAGTGAGGCAGGTTACAATCAATAGATTTAAAAAATCGAAGGTACATTGTGCAAGAACAAATAAAATTTAAAATAAAAAGTTACATACTTGCCTGACACTGATAGTTGAATTGATGGGATTATGCCATTATTGGTTTTAATTCTACATAATAGCATTCTTTTACATATTTAAATTATATAAAACATTTTGTCTGTTTATTCCATTTGAAAGCAATTTCAGAAATTGGCCGATGAGTCAAACTTTATCAGATTTAAAGAATTTTTTTATTTTTATTACATTTTTCCTGTCAATAGAAGTATCGTTGCTTTCATATGAATATGTACGTATAAATGAATTTCAGAATGAAGAGATGGTCAGAGAAGTACGACAACCATTCCTGGCGCAATACTGTCTAAGAATTTTATTAATCTGGTGTTCAAAATGCTAGTAATCCGTGACAAATTACGTCCACCCCTTCTGATGTCGTGATTCTTGATATATCATATTCTAAAACACTTGTTTTGACATTTTCGATTTGAAATTTCGATAATCTAAGTCGTGACAATGCACCAGTCCTCAAACGTTCACAGTGAATAAAACAGAAGGCAGATGCAAGACATCCTTCTTTTTATATATATCAATACAACGGCACCAGTCTTTAAATCAAATAAGTCAAAACGTCTTTTTAGCGTGACCAATCACGTCCAGGTGATGTATCATCTTTCAGCTGTTCTGGGCTATCATCGTGCCAACTATATCATGGGGAACATTGCTTTTATTCCTTCTGGCCTATACAAATTTAATATTCGATAAGGTACACTTCTTGCATGTGAGTTTGACCCCAGGTTTGACCCAGAGTTTGACCTACAGCGCCCTCTATCGTTAGTTTGATGGAAACGGGGCAGAATATACAGGGCAATCATTATTGCTAAAAAGGTGTTGCTAGAGAGTGAGATTGTTTAATGTTTCTTGTACCGTGGACGAAAACGACAATTCTCCGCGCTGTGTTAATATGTTTGCACTGTGTAAAAATCTCCGCGCTGTGGGAAATTTATCTCCGTGCTGTGTAATCTCCCCGATGTCGGAAATTCTCCGCGCTGTAGCAGGGAAACCTAAGTCTAGGGAGTGTCACCATTTATCCCTTGTAAAATCCACCTTGAATAAAATGCAGCTCAAATTTGCCATATCTTTGCACCCGCCAGCGACTGCGGCGCGACGAAGGAGACTTTGAAGTAGACGACATTTACGAAAATAAACTCGAAATCCCATGGCGCGAAAGGGCTCATGGGAGGAGCGTGCGTGACGTCATCGGCGATACATGAGCGTGTGTGACAGTAAATAAACAGAGGATAAAAACTGCAACAAGTTAAAACAAATGCAGTAAAATACTGACCGACCAGCGGAAAATAAAACACTTGCAAAGCACAGAGAATAAAAACGCAGACGTTTCGAGTGCAACACTGACGAAGGGTCGCACCCGAAACGTCTGCGTTTTTATTCTCTGTGCTTTGCAAGTGTTTTACTTCCCGCTGGTCGGTCAGTATTTTGCTGTATTTGTTTTAACTTGTTGCAGTTTTTATCCTCTGCGTTTTAGCAAGTATTATCTCTCGCTGGTCGACCTAATTTTTTACTGTATTATTTTTCACTTGCTGCAGTTTTAGCCCTCTTTTGAGGTCGTTTGTAATTTTTATCGTGTGACAGCTTACCGTAGCATTGGACTCGGAGTCTATGACTGTCTAGTGCAGTTCTGCATGTTACAACTTTTTAATGCTCAGTAGAATGAAAAATGAATAAAGTGCAGTTGGGTGCAAAAACGACTAAAGACAGAACAAAAACGGTGTTAGTTTTTACCGTTTTCCCACAGAGCAGCTCCTTCGAAGACAGTGGCTAAAGAAAGTCCGGCGAGTCGGAGGTAGGCCTAATAGGGCCTAAAATGTTAAAAACTGTCAAGATACTAAGTTATGTTCTGTACCTTTCAAAGGTCTGCAAAATCGCCGATATAAACCGATAAATATGGGCAATTTCGGGACTGCACCTCAGCCTAGAACGACTTCTGCGCTATCGTTTCTTGGCACGCTGAGAAATAGCTGATATTTACCCTATAAATATCGGCAATTCCGAGACTCTAATATCGATACTAGACGACCATACTAGATTTCCTTGCACTGTGTCTCGGCACGCCGAGTCTTCAAAATCACCAATATTAACCCGATAAATATAGGCGATTTCGGACTTTAACTCTGATACTAGACGATACTTTGTCAAATCGTGGGTAAATATCCAATGTATATCGGAGATTTAACCACCTAAGGGAGCATTCGTTTTTACGGGGAGGGGGTCGGTGGAATTTGAGGGACAAATGAAAATGTAAGCTACCCCCTCCAAATCAAATTTCTAAAATTTAACCCCCCCTCAATTCATCAATTGTAAAATGTGACCCCTCAAAAATCATCAGATTTGATTCATTAAACCTTCGCACCCTATGGCCCTGGCCAGGCTCTTCAAAAGTGTTTGCAAGAAAAAGAGCTACCCACCCCTTGAATTTTCATGCACAAAAAACAGCGACCATCCCCCAGATGTCACAGTCCGTATCAATAATATCTTAATTGAATTATAATTTCCCATTTGACCTTTGACCTTTCAAAGAATCCTTTTTGAACTTTACAAATAATCACTTGTTTAAATTGTCATATTGGTTTTTCAGATCTGCTCCTTTAAATATAATATTCTCGTCACGTACATTTATATCAATTGTCAAACTTTTTTAAAACACTGATTTTAATAGCTAGTTTTGTAAAATTGTAAAAAATATATTCAAAGTTTCCCCACATACCACAATTTAAAGAGAATCAACCTTTTTCGTGACGTTCCAAAATCAAATTTCTTGCACACACATGAACTTGTAATCGCCCTAGTCTAATCAAGAACGTTAATGTCAATAATCAAGAGTCTGTGAAAAGTCAGATTTAGCTAGTTTTGTATTTAAAGGAAATTATTCATAGCTTCTCATAGACTACTCATAGATTTTGTATGAAGGACCAAGTAACATTTCTGTGAAATTCAAAAGTCAAATTTTTTCCATAACCATGCCAGGAAATGCCAAGACGATTTGACCGGTTGACCTCGCTGTTAATTTTATGCAGGAAATTACAATAACGATGCTTGGTCGAATGACGTAGTGCCTTGAGGGCCGGATCGCCAGTGGTATAGGGGGAGGAGTACCTTCCCGATGGTGATAAGTGGTGCGGATTACCGTCGCCTAGGTGACTGGCGTATATGCGTGCCAAAAGACACCGTCCCCGTCTCGGGGCTCTTGGAGCGGGACCGTTTTCTCTGGTTTCCGTCAATGTTTTCCACCATGGACAAATGGTAACAACACTGAACAAAAACCTACATTATCTGCTTGTCAACCCAGTTTGTGTCAGTGCCGCCGGTCACGCGCACCACCCAAAAGTTTGACCGTCACTTAATATCGAACAGTATTCAAAGAAACGGTCCTACTAATTACTGCCGTCCCTGCCCGTCATTCTTCTAGCACTGCCCGTCACGAAATTGGCCTTTTCAATACAGTAATAGGTCGATATCTTAATATTCCACAACATTTACTTGTGATATAAACTTATAAAATCATAGTCCAGGGCCCCCAAAACCGCCGATCGATTTACGACCCGATAGTTATGCCGCTGACGCTGATATTCACCGGTGGTTGCCTGTGTGTGCGTACATGGACAGTCTGCATAGCCCTTGAATGTGGTCTCGGTTTTGATCAAACTTACAATTGAGGAGTATATATCAAAACTGATAAATGATTTATGTTTTCAAATGGATTCGCAAAAAGTTTCGCCCCGGTGTTCATTTTTGGCCCTGGAATTCCATCTACCCACCCTTTGCAGAGTAGTAAGCTTATGGGGCAAGTAAACATGGATGCGCCGGTGCGATTCAACGATCAACCTGTATATCGGATCGAAAGTCAACAATTTTACGGCTCGGACTATGATTTTACAAGTTTATATAAAAAGTATAAGGCGCAGGGTATTATATATTGACTGATTACTGTAGCTATGATGGGCTACATTCAGGACGGGCAGCTACGGGCAGTAATTAGTAGGCAAAACAGGTGGTTTTCACCGTGGACAGAACTCGGTGCAATGATACTGAAGATTAATAGTAAGCCTGTCACCTTGAAGGTAATGCTGTAGGTGAAACAAGGACTTCAAACGCACGATGGTACAAAAAACACCACAAGTGAAACGTACACATAGAAATACACGCGTTCCTACGTTGTGCCCACCCGGGCCACGCGATTAAAATATGACTGATGCTGCTGGATAGTGTTAATTGGGTCGGTAAACAGTCAATTAATAGTTTAATTCACTACCTGGGTGATTGGCAGGTCCAACGACGCATATGCAAAGCAGGCCAAAAGACAAAAGACCCAAGCTGGCCAGGGGTCACCATGAATACGTAATGACGCTTCACTACGCAGAAACTGCGTAGTCAAGCCCTTCTTAACCGGTCAAATCCTCTTGGCATTTTCCCTCATGCTCCATACAAACCTTTGTAAAATTTGACCCCCTTCCAATCATTGATTGCAAAATTTGACCCCCCTTAAAAACGGTTTCGTAAAAGTCAACCCCCCCTGATTTCCACCGACCCCCCTCCCTGTAAAAAACGAATGCTCCCTAACAGATCTGACCACCCGACTACCTCTGTCAGACTATTAGTTCAAAAATAGCATCCATGGCCGGTAGTTAAGAATCCTGCATGTTTTACATTTAAATTATTAAATTATTCAAGCAAGAAATACATTTTTACATTTAAAGCAATTTTTCATTAAATGTCCACACGAAACTTCATACACATAATTACTAGCAGGACTTCGTTGAAAGGATCGATCGGATATCATCGGGAGTTTCCGGGAGGGCCTTGCACGAAATACATTCTTTACATGTAGGCTTTAAAAAAATTTACTTGACGATCGGGACTTGGACAGAGAACCGATCGGACATCATCGGGAGTTTTGGCTGGTCTTCCACGAAGTACATTATTTACAGCGATAGACGATACTCATAACTGGATTGTCCATATCGCGGGTAAATATCCAATATAAGCTTATATCGAAGATTTCATCATTTTACAGATCCGAGCAAGCACGACTTCCTCAGTTCGACCCCAACTTCGAAAAACGGACGATACTACAGATTTTTCAAATCGCGGTAAATACTTTCCGATATATATCGAGGATTTCGCAACCTTAAAGATCTGGCCAAGCTCGCACGAAAACCAGCCTTGCAAACAAATGAACATCGCGATGTAACAGTCTGTAATTAACATTATTTCTAACAACCACTCGGCTATTTACTATCGACGATGAACATTTTCTATCCTGTAAATATTTTTCTTTTTGCTCATCAGATTTGTTACATATTTCATAATTTTCTCTGGTTGCACTCCTCGATGAACGTCGACTTTAGAAGTTCGATATCGCGATGCTCTTTTGTTCATGTTGTTTGCAGGGCTGGTTTTCGCCCGAGTGCTCATGGGTTGAATCAGATTACAACCATTTTCAGTAATAGATAGCGAAGCCACTGCAGTGAACTGCGATAAAACTGCTCACACTAATTACGAACGCTTCCCCCGCATATAGGCCTAGAGAGAAAATTGGGCTCTGCGTAAATTTACAAGCGCAGCTAAGCACATCATGTACCTAAGCGAGGTGGGTGTGCTCGAAAAAGTAGATCAACGCAAGTTTTGGATTCAAAATCGGCTGTTTCGGCGGAGAAACTGCGGGCCGTATTTCCGAGGTGCTACCAACGATTTTGTCTATGGCAGTCAGCCGGGCTATGGTGGGAGGCCGTATAAAGCCGTAACATACAGCCATGCAGAGCTAGCTTACCCGTCGTCCTGACATTTGTTTAGCAGTGCTGTTTCGTTTATGAGTGTTTTCTTTCGCTGTTTTCGCATTCTGGTAGCTAGCAAGCATATAAAAACTGGAAACTAACACCGACCGCACAACAACTCCGTGGATACGTACAGCTACCCTGTATCCCGCACACGAGTACGCAGGTGCTGCCAATGAAAGCCGGTCAACAGCTGCGAGCGGCCGCCCGTGCTGGGTGATCTCATTACCGTGCTCGAGCTTGAATGGTACATTTTATAACTAGCGAAATTTTAGTTTTTTTAAAATCTTGATTGTCGTAATGTGACGTTCATAAAATAATTTGTATATATATGAAATCTTTAACAATTTGAAAAAATGAAAGATTAAAGTTGGTGCTGTAGCAAAGCCTTTTTAGCAACATGATTGCCATGTATTCTGCCCCGTTTCCATCAAATTAACGATAGAGGGCGCTGTGGGTCAAACTCTGGGTCAAACCAGGGTCAAACTCATATGCAAAAAGGGTACCTTATCGAATATTAAATTTGTATAGGCCAAAAGGAATAAAAGCAATGTGCCCAATGATATAGTTGGCACGTTGGTCACGCTAAAAAGACGTTTTGACTTACTTGATTTAAAGACTGGTGCCGTTGTATTGATATATATAAAAAGAAGGATGTCGTGCATCTGCCTTCTGTTTTTTTCACTGTGAACGTTTGAGGACTGGGGCATTGTCAAATCAAAAATGTCAAAACAAGTGTTTTAGAATATGATATATCAAGAATCACGACATCAGAAGGAGTGGACGTAATTTGTCACGGATTCTAGTGAATAAATTTCCGTTGGAACTCGATATATCAATTTCTCCATAATAATGATAAGTAGAATGATGGAGATTTTTCACTCATTTTGTAAATTTTCCATGACTGTGGGAATTTATGTTACTATTTTTTCACACCGTTGTAAATTAGTGTCTCTACTTTTATACATTGTGTTACAAAACATGTCTTCCAAAGCGTCTTTACTGTTCAGTAGCTTAATTTTGTTTTTATTTTACTTGACAGTATTGGATGGATTTAATTCTGGATTACTGATTGTCGACTGTTGATTTTGAAAACATATGGATGTGACTTTCATTTCCAACTACAGTTAAATCTCGTTTTTCTAGGAATAGAATCTGTTAGCCTAAAATCGTTCGAAGAAAAAACAACAATATCCCGCAATGTATTGAAGATGGCAGAAATAGAGGTATTTAAAACGCACACTGTAACGGAACAAAGTAATACGTCAAAGAATGTATGGAGCTTTAACCTTAAAAGTTAGTGTAGTCTGTCCAGGTCGCGATGACATTATCCTTTTGTTGGAGCACTGGAATAGAAAGTACTAACATTATCATATTTCGCTAACTAAACATGGATAATTCACATTTGTCATATTTAAAGTTCCATTAGCTGTATCTTCTGGCGATTTTTCCGTTAGTTTTGATTGAAATGATCACTGGCTCATGTTGAATAGCCTGTCAAATAACAGAGAATCGCATATTATTCGGAAACATTACGTGCCCTACAACTAAATAACATGTGATTTTACAACGAAAATTTCAATTTTTGTCCGGACAGAAAATACAAACTGTTGACACGCGAATTGCAACGTAGGCATTCTTCTGCACCTGCGCGAGTTATTTACAGCAATTTCAAAATAAATATTCATTACTTATGCCCGGTACTTACGTCGTAGTCCATTGTCCGAGCACGTTGCGTAGCCAGATGTCTGGCAATCCACGACGTAATGTTGTTTTGATCCGACAATAAACGTGAACTTGTAAATCTGGCGTGATCGCGGCGTCACCATATCTGCGTTCTCCCCACCAGCACGCTGAGCACGCCAGACGTCAACAAACGAGCTCGGAAGGGCAATACGTTTGAACAAAAATTAGCAGTTTTATGTGGCTGTAACATCACTAATCATGTTTGTTTCTTCGTAAAACAACATTTTGCAACAAATATGAGCCTCCAACTTGGAATTTTCCGAGGTAAAAAATGGTCAAAAGTTACAAATAATGGCCCTTTAATAGTCCTTAGGAATGTTTTATAAAAAGTTGTTTTTTCTTTCCATAATGGTGTTTGTGTCGACGTCCATTAGAAAGTAGAATTTTAAAAATCACCAACAGTCGAAATTGACCCCCTCCCCCCCCCCCATGAAAATTGGCAGATTTGCATGACTTGCTGTACATTGGAAGAGCGAAATAGAAATTACACGTCCAGTAGTCTAATGAAGTTGCATTTTGGAAAGTGTAAAACCCCATCGATCGAATGACTGACGCCTCACTTAGTCAAATGCTTCGAGTTATTTATTACCATCAAGTCTCAAATGTTGGCATGCTTTCTTCTTTTATTGAATATAACACTGCAAGGTTTTCTATGTCTCTTTGCCGTACAAATAAAATTCAAACTGAATAAAGAAAAATGTTGCTCCATCACTTTTACCGAAAAGGCAAGAAGATTAATATCCATCATCAAATTATATTAGAGTTCCAATCACGCGTTTGCGTCTGTTGCTGACGTGGGTGTCATACTTAGTATTAAGTAGCTCCATGGACGTTTTTGAGCATACTGATGCACACGTGTTTAATCCTATTAGGTTAAACTGGGAAATTTAGATTGACCGAATGAATTTCAAAAGCATGCAAATTTGATTATCACCGGTACAAATTTGCCTGAAGCTATACATAAGCACCAAAAGCCAACTTTGAAAACATCATAAAGTGGTCCAGAGAAGACCGACGGTTTACAGAGTGTCAAGCGATGATTCTATAAGTTTGTGAAGGGCTGTGTCGGTGCATGATATTCATTTAAGATAGTTGTCATTCATGTTCACATACATAACCAGTTTATATCTGGATTGACTTGACCAAAGTTGACGAAACCTTACATGTACATTGAAGAAATATGATAAAATATTAATGAAAGTTGTTTAGCATTTGTACACCAGCAAGTTATTAATTTGCATAATTACCTAACTTCCCAATTAGGAATATAAGACTGGAAGGACTCTAAAAATGTTTATGAAACTTGCTATGTGTGTTGATGAGACATTATGTCGTATAAGTGTATATATTTTGCATTTTCATGTCAGCTAACTTATAATTTGGATATCTAATGAGCTTTCACAGTTTGGCAGATAGGGCCTATAGCTTGAAGGACTTTACCAGAGGCAATTACTATTGAAATTTTTAATTTTTTCCAGATCCCCCATGCCCTCAAAACAATTTCAAGTCTCCCTCTATATGATCGAAACTTTTCAAGTCCCCCAAAAATTTCATACAGCCACATATTTATTAGCGATGTACTACAGAAAAAATAAATATGTATTTTGCAGCATTGCTTATCAGCAGTTTGTAGTCATACATGTATTCCTGTGCAGAAAATCAGGCATGGTGACTCCATCTTGTTTATTTAAAATGTTATTATGATAATATGCCAGAATTCAAAAATCCCTGATGACTGGTCTTCCACGTGTTGCTGATCTTGTGTACAAGTATGTTTCACTGTCGAGAATCCTATGGCCCAAACTCTTCTTCAACTACATCACAGGGTCAGAGCTATCACTGTCACTGCCGATATGCAGTGACAGTGACACTGCCGCTAGGTATTTTGACAGTATTTTTGTTCAGTTTATGCAACTTTGTGTTGTTCTACTTCCTACAGCATGTTGAACTGTACAGAATAAATCTTGCCAACACAGCGTGCATTCATTCGTATCATTGACTAATGACCTTCGGTGTGGATGCTAATTCAATTATCATCCAATATTTATATAATACAGGCTTTCGATGAACTGAATATTGTGTGTTTCACCACCCTGAAGGGAGACAGCAAGACACTGTTTAATACATTGCACAGAAATATTGGAAAAATTATCAACAGTTGCAGCTTCTGCCCTGTTAAGAGGTCAACTTGTTTTTTTTTAAATTCCATGGCATTCATATATTTTTATTTTTTCGAGATAAATTTAATGGAATGCAACAAAATTGAACTAGATTTTGTTTAATTATTACTAACATTAGAACCATTGGATGACAGGAAAATGTTATTCACTTTTCATTGAATTACCTACCTAACCTTAGTTAGAGTTACCGTGCAGATAGCTTTTACATAAAGAAGAAAAGTAATGAAATATCAACATTTCCTATCAGAAGAAGGGGTCATCAAATTTAGGAGTCATCAGACATTTTTGAGTGGATGGAGTCCTATTATTTTGATTGGGATTCAAGAAGAAGTTGGCACAAAACCCCTGCTATAATAACTGAATGCTCCCTAGCATGCATTATTATTCTAATTTTGATATTTGTTGAGTAAGGACTGGCTATTATATATATAAAAGGATGAATTTTAAATTTGTTATGTAAACCCTGAGATGCTTTATCCCTCTTGTCCATGCTTATAATGAGTCAGTCAGGCCAAAATATGCAGCAGGAAATCAGATCACAGTGCTGTATAGTGTGACATAGATGTCACCTCTTTTCGCTGTTGTCTTCTAGAGTACTTTGTTTTAGGAAAGCATTCTTTCGTTATGTGGTTGAACACACCCATAGGACAAAATTTACAGCTGGCTTTAAGTAGGGGTACTAACTTGTTTGGTTTTGGTGTAAGTATGTAGAATATGTTCAGACATGTACATTTGTGAGTTCCTTAACATATGACATGCAATTCTGATCAAGACTCAAGTGGTTTTGAGAATCTACTAAATCACAGTGACATAGCAGTCGACCTTTGGAGTATTTATTTTATTTATTTATTTATTTATTTATTTATACACTTTTATTGAGCGGCCGAATTACTTTACAGTAATTTTCATCGGGGCTCTTTCGGGGAAAAAAACTACATATCACATGCGTACAAGAGACGGAACTACAGGGAAACATTCCTTCTTATGTAGTCTTTCAAGTTACGTTTGAAAGTATAAAGAGTAGTATTCTGTCTAATATCTGTAGGTAAAGCATTCCATACTTTAGATCCTCGAAAATGAAGCCTACGCTGACCAGATTTCGAAATACACCTTGGTACATGACAGTCCTGGCGATATGCAGACCGCGTATTATGGTCATGAACATTGCAGTTGAGAGTAAATAAGCTTGATAAATATTGTGGACAGACACCATTCATACATTTAAACATTAAAAGTGCAGTAAAGTAAAAAATACGCTGTCTAATTGACATAACATTCAGAGATGAAAATAAATCCTGTGATGGAAAGTCAAAGGGGAGTTCAAAAAGTATACGTAATGCTCGTTTCTGAAGAATGAAAACTTTATCAATATTTTTTTCGGTTGTATTACCCCAAACAATACAGCAATAGTCAAGAGCGCTCTGGAACAATCCAAAATATAGCACCATACGATACTCATAGGGGATATATGATCGTAATCTACGTAATAGACCTCTTACACAAAGTATCGATATGAACATCCCATGATAAAGTTTCATCTAGTGTCACACCTAAAATTTTCCCAGATTGAACTTGGGGAATCAAAATGTCAGAAATATATAACGACAACTGGTTATCAGTCCCATTTATAAGATTCAACCTGTAAGGGGTTGTAATTAAAAGAGACTTTGTTTTACTTATGTTTATACGCATACGATTCGCCATCATCCAATTTGAGATGGGACGAATATCCATTAACCTCGCCAATACATTTACCCCTTGTAAGTAGTGTTTGATCATCAGCGTACATATGCAAGGAAGAGGAGTCAACAGATAACGAAAGATCATTAATAAAAAGCATAAATAATAAAGGTCCCAAAATAGAACCTTGTGGGACTCCTGCAGTTACACGACGTTTGGTTGATAAACTACCCATATATTCGACAATTTGATAACGATTTGACAGATAAGATCTAAACCAGTTCATTACACCATCTGATAATCCATATACTGATAATTTTGCTAACAAAATGTCATGATCCATGAGGTCAAACGCCTTTGAAAGATCCAGCAAAAGTACACTGTTCAAATAACCATTCTCAACATTATGCAATATTTCGTCAGTCAAACGAATTAAAGCTGTCTGACATGAATAATTCTTACGAAAGCCAGACTGAGTATCAAGAAGTAGATTAGAAGCAGACAAGTAATCAAACGTGGCATTATATACATGTCTTTCAAGGATTTTTGAGAGAGCTGGTAGTATTGAAATTGGTCGATAATTTGACATATCAAAACATCACCAGAACCTTTGTAAATGGGAACGACTCGAGCAGATTTGAAAACATTTGGAAAGATAAAACTTCGAAGACTGACATTGAAAATGCGAGTAAGAGTATCAGTGATTACAGGAGGAGCAAATTTTAAAAGTTTACAATTCACATTATCGATTCCTGTAGATTTTGCTTGTAACAAAGACTTGTATACAAAATCATTCTCAATTAAAGGTAAACAGAAAGTATTTCTCTGGCCGGTATTTACAAACCTCTGTAAGATCTCAAAATCCATTGTACCTCCAGAATTACCAGTGTTTTGAGAAATTGCCAAGAAGTGTCTATTAAATTCATTGGCAATATCTGAATAATTCCTTAAACAAGCCCCATTAGAAATAAACACAGGGTCTTTATGATTATTACCATTGACCACGTTGTTATACATACGCCAGATAGTGGTCGCATTTGTATTACCATCTATGAGAGTGTTTTTGAAAAACTGCCTTTTGGCCTCTATGGTAAGGTGCACAACTTTGTTACGAAGGGTTTTGTAAAAGTTCCATAGATCGGGAGAAGAGCAGGACTTGGCATTTTTAAGTGACAAATCACGTTCCTTCATAACATCTAAAATCTCATTTGTAAGCCATTCGGGCTGCCTATAACGTTTAACCCTGCGGTCAATGATGGGACAGTTCAAATCACAAATCGTATTGAAAATTGAAACCCATGTATCAAATAAAATATGAACATTATCAATATCATTAAGTAAATGCCAAGGAGCATTGCACAAATCATTCAAAAATTTTTCTTCACTGAAATGTTTGAAAGACCGATATTTGATATTTATATGACCACTTGGAGCTTTGATATGCGAGTTCAACTTACGGTAAGTTACAACAGGATAGTGATCTGAAAGACCTATCTCGATCACGTTTGTATTTGTGAAGTTTTCATGATTGGTTACATAAATATGGTCAAGACATGACTGAGAAATTGGTCGAGTAATACTCTCCACAAGCTGTACCATATTTAAAGTTAACATTGATTGAAACAAATGATGATTTTTAGAAGACTCTGACAGAAGGTCAATATTGAAGTCACCACATATGACCATTTCTTTGCACAGGAAAGATCCCTGTTCGATATTCTGTAGTATTGCTAAGTCGATTTCATGACAAGAGGCAGGTGGGCGGTAAACAGTGGCAATAAGAACACTTCTACTTCTTGGGGGTGTTATTTCAAGCCACATTACTTCAAGATCAATGGATTCTAAGTCAGTGCGCCTCTTATATAAAATGTGTGATTTAATGTAAACGACAATACCGCCACCAAATCTGTTGAACCTATCCTTTCGCTCTAAATTATAACCATTGATAGCATATTCACAATCAGAGTGATTTGACGTCAAGAAACTTTCCACAACACACAATACATCAACAGAAAAAAGTAAAACGTTACGATTGTTGTTTAACAAGTGTCTTATCTGGTCAATTTTATTTGTTAAGTGCTGAATGTTCCATATGCAGATTGATAAAGCGTTGTGATGGTTGGTTTTGCGACGAACATGTCGATCGGCATGGTCTTCTTTGCCGGAAACCTAGTCATGGCGTTGATACATTTTGCAATTCTTCTGTTTATGTCCGGTTTGCCCACAGTTCCAACACTCTATAGAAGTTCCATGCCTACAGACTCGCTGTATATGGCCTTCCTCTCCACACAAGTAACATCTCACTTGAGGATTGGTGAAGTGTCGCGAATTCCTGTAGTTGACAAATTGACGAGAACTCCAGGAGCCAGCCTGGCCTTGTTCCATGGGACGCTGAGAACGAGTAAAGTTACGATTAATTTGATAATTAGCTTGTCTCCGAAATGGTGAAAATCTTCCATCACGATCACTGTGATATCTTCTTTTAAAATTGTTACGATTAAAATTCTGGATGGGTCGGTTTCCTAGTCGGACTCTCCGTTTTGTCATAAAGAGAGATGTCAGATTGGCATTTTCAAGGAGGAGATCAGCACCGTTATAAGACAGGTGGATACCGTCACGCAGATACAATGTTGACACGATTGTGTTGTTGCGAAATCGGAAAGATAGGTCGTTGTCAACGAAACAACATCTTTCCCGTTCGCACAGATTAGCTAAATGCATGTTGACTTCTTCAACAATTGATTGGACGTCAACGTCATCGCATCTTGGGCATACACTTAGAACAGTGACTTTACCTTCGGATATTTGTTTGGCTTCTTTCAAGAGTAGTTTATAATCAGCAAGAATAGATTCAGGCGACCTTTTCTGACTACAGTCATTGGTGCCAACTTCAAGGATGATTTCGCTTGGATGTGCTTGACCAGTATAGTTTTCACGAAGATGTACCCGGAGCTGCTCAATAGTGATGCCTGGTTGACAGATAACTTTCGAATCACGGGTTTTGGCACTTACGTCACGTATAATTGAGTCGCCGACAAATAAGGTGTGAATTGATGAAGACAATGCCGATTCAGTGACGTTGTTTCGAGGAACTTGTGGAAACCCATTGGTAGGCGTGTTAATGGGATATTGATTATCAAAGTTATTCAACTCCTTTGTCTTCTCCGTAGAAATTGATGCATGTTCGTTTCGTAGGTGTTTACATCTGTCTTGGAGAGATCTGCATTCTTCTTGAAGTGCGGCATTTTTACTTTCAAGATCTTTATTTATGGCTGTATTCTCTCTCAGCTGTTCGGTCAACTGGTTATTGACAGTTTGCATATTACTTAGATCAGATCTCAGCGCAGCTAATTCGGAGGCGATCTTGTTGTTTTCTTTACGGAGTTCACTTAAATTGTCATTTAATTTTTCCACTGAGGACAATAAAGTACGGCAGGAAGGACATGGCCAGAAAAAGCGGTTTGCTTCCTCTTCATTTATGTTCAGACAGTCAATATGAAACCAAGTCAGACACAGACTACAACGAATCATATTTCCTTTCTCAGATCTATCGTATTTACAGTTCAGCATACAGTAGGTTTCACTGCTTGGAATAGTGACATTCTTTGTTGAGATTTTTTGCTTTTTAGTTTTCTTTTTCTTTTTCACTTTCTTCTTTTCTTGCGATGATACCAATGGTGGGGTGTGTAAATCATCAGATGTACTGCTAAGTTCGGCCTGACTGTGATCAGCGGTAGGCGAAGTTAGCTTGGACGAGAAATAATTAAGTATTAAGTAACATAAAGTTATTTTGCAACAATCTTGGTCCATCTAGATCACATACAAAGACAGAGCAATTCTGGAGAATAGGACTGCAATATCTTCAAGTTGGTATTATTAAATAAGTGAGGACAATT
Source organism: Ptychodera flava (assembly GCF_041260155.1). Taxonomy (NCBI): domain Eukaryota; kingdom Metazoa; phylum Hemichordata; class Enteropneusta; family Ptychoderidae; genus Ptychodera; species Ptychodera flava. The sequence continues at coordinate 39,249,736 of NC_091940.1, forward strand.
ACCTAGACTAGCCAAGGCTTTCCAGCTTTTAATATTTTGTTTCTAGTCAAGACTTTCCTGGAAGAATAAATGCAAAACAGTCACTATTGGGAAGAAAGTTGTACTTTGTCACACAGATAAACTTTAACATGAAAATCCCATTTAAGGTTCCAAGACAAGAAATTGACCTTTTTGTATCTAACAATTCTCTAGTGGTTAATAAGCTCAAAACCAACGTAAATTATACATTTTCTAAAAGCCTAGATATAGGGGAACATTTTGGTAACCACAGTGTCACCATTGTTTACATAACTATCACTTGACATGTAATTTGCATACCTTTCAAAAATCAGTTTTCCCTATGTTTTGTTTCAATACTTCAAAATATCTGACTCAAACTTTCTGGAATGCAAGCTGTCACAACGCTCTTCCAAAGGATGTCTCAGATTTTTTATATCTTGCTTAGTGTTCTTGGAGCACAATTTTTAAGAAATCAACTAGTGTTAAATTCACCGCTCTGGAAGTATTTCTGGCACAAAAATTGTTTTAGAAGGTTTAAAAAAATTATGAGACACACTTTGGAAGATCCTAAAGACAGCTTGCACTCACACAAATTTCAGCCTTATATCTCAAATCATTGAAACAAAACAAAGGGAAAACCGATTTTTGAAAGGTTGTGCAAATTCCTGTCACGTGATAGTTATGTAAACAATGGTGACAATATGGTCACCGAAATATTCCTCTATATCTAGGCTTTCCGAAAATATATAATTTACGGGGGTTCTGAGCTTATTAATCACTAGAGAATTGTTAGCTTAAAAAGATCAATTTCTTGTCTTGGAACCTTAATAGGACAAATTCCGCCTTCAACCATTAGAGTGCCAATGAAGACAGAAGTATATATATATTATATCTTCTGCAGTGTAGAGTTCGAAAACATTGCTTTATAAGTGTTTTTACATTGCATAAGAAAAGTGTGTGCAAATAGGCACACAATGACATATTTATAAAAAGCATAAAGAATACGGCTAAGTCTTTGTATTTTCTAGATTTTTGGTACAGAAAAATATTCTTGTCATTGCATCTCGAAATCTAACACAGTAGACACCACATGGTAATTCAACCTCCGTAAACAAATGCACCTGACCATTAGATTTTTTAGGAATAGGTGGACGTCCATTGCAAAGAGTCTACTCTGCAACTTACCTTGGTATTTCTGTCGACCGGATTTTTACTGGCAGTCTCATATTAAGGTAATATGCACCTCGAAAGTGAAAGACTTAAACTTTTCCTCTAACTTTCCTCAAGGAATCTTTCAATCATTCTCTTTCAAAATCAAGAATAAAAATAGGGGGTCACCGTGCAAATTTTGGTACTGGAGAAACAAATAACCCAAGATTTACCGATATTAGAAATTCAAAATGGCCGCCATCCCTGTGTTAACTCTATGGCGAAAAATAAAAATTTTTGAATTTCAAAAAACTAAGCCCGTGAAAAGTTTTCTTTCATCGAGAGCTTTAAAATGAACCCCCACATGTGGTATATCAGAAGAGAACTGCAAAAGTTTAAGAGTCAGAATGTATGTCCCCAAGGTGCGTTCTACCTTAAGGTAGTATACGCCTAGAAAGTCTTAAACTTTTGCTCAAACTTTCCTTAAGGAATCTTTCAACCATACTCTTCCAAAATCAAGAATAAAAATCGGGGATCACCGTGCAAATTTTAATCCTAGAGAAACAAATAACATAATACCGATATTTAAAATTCAAAATTGCCGCCATCCCTGTATTAAGTCTTTGCAGAAAAATAAAATTTTCGAATTTCGAAAAACCAAAATAGTCCGTCCGCCTAATTAGTTTCTCTTATTTTCATGCTTCAAGCACACCTTTATTAAAAATCTTGGTATTTTAGACATTTTTGAATTACGTAAATTGCATACTTGCATGTTTATTTTTTATTTGTTACACCGCTGTTTTGCCCACGAAGTAACTCAGTAGTTGGACTCGATACCCCACGATTATCCAACCCGCTTTTCCAAGCGGGCCAGTTTTTATGTACCTATAGTAAAATTGGCACAAAGTAAAGATGGCGTACATATGCAGCTACTCTCCAATGGAATTCGCTCCCTCGCAATATCAATGGTATTTCTAACAGAAATGTTTTTTAAAAGCTTACCTTCTAGACGATTTAGGCAGCATTCACGATGGTGGGGGGGGGGGGGCTGGAGGAATTCAGGGGGATTCGAAAAATCTTGGGGTAGTAGAGGAGGACTTGAAAGTTTTGGTCTGCTTAAAAGGGGCGGACCTGAAAATATTTTGTTTGCCTTTTAATTTTTTCACTTTGCTATTCCAAGATTTGTTAGATGGTTATATGAAAAATAAATAACATTTATGTCATCTGTCACCCAATAGTTCTAATGTTAGTAAATTAAACAAACACTAGAACCATTTTTATCACATTTCACATTTTAATCTCAGAATAATCATAGACCCTCGAGAAAAAACCGTTTTCCTCGAGGGTCTATGGAATAATCTAAACATATATGAATGACATTGAATTTTCGTTAAAAAAGTTGGCCTCGTAACGGAGCAGAAGCTGCAACTACTGATATTTTTTATCAATATTTCTATGCAATATATAAGATGCAGCTTCTTGCTGTCTCCCTACAGCATGCTGAAACACACAATATTCAGTTTGTCGATAAAGTCTGAATTTGCAAACATTGGTGATAACTGAATTAGAGTCCAGACTTAAAGTTATTTGTCAATAATACAAATGCACGGTACACGTACTCAGGTTGTGTTGGGCAGTTCAACATTCTATAGGAAGTAGGAGAATAACGCCATTGTATAAACTGAACAAATATATTGTCAGAATTATCACATTTAATGCAGCTACATGCCCTGCTACTGCCTACTTTGGTTGGAAATGGTTAACGGACAATTTTAATGTCATATTACTACAATATCCTATTCTCGCAAATTGATTCCAATCGTGTTGACTCGGCAAACAGGGAAGTAATACTGCCTGTCAAATATCGGTTAAAGCTGTGTATCAAACAAACATGTATAAATTTGATTTTGTTTTCATATATAAATAATGAATATGTCAATTTGAACTCACCAATTGCCCCTGAGTATTGGGATGCAACAAAGAAGGGCGTATCACTGCAAGGTATTGCAAAGACAGCTTGAAGCCAGATGTGCTGTTTGTATTCGCTGCATTATTAGATACAAGTATGTGTGTTTGATGACCAAGCAGCTGTAAAGTAGTGAATACATTTGGGAGACTGATCCTATCCAGACATTTTAGAAAATTTGACGTCAATTAAATGACATTTTGTGATACTTTGAACAGCTTCAATACATATTTTCCACATAAACCCCCTTTTTATACTATTTTGAGTAACCTCTCTCCTGTTCATCATTTTTGAGTGACGCCCCTCCCATTCTTCCCACCCCCGGCTGCAAATAATGACGGCTCCCTAACACGAGGAGGTTCGAGAACGAGTGTCGTACAGGTATGTTACTTTATGATCATAGAACTCATGTCACATATGGCGCAAGCATATTTCGTGACGTACACATGAGCCTAATGCTAAACTTGTTTTTTTTCTATCGGGACAATTTCTCTTCCGGGAGACTGAGCATGCGCAGTTTAGCTAGTTGCCGAACGATTGCTGAGGGGTATGCACACTATTCAAAGGTTTGCCGCACTACAAGGAGGTCCAAAAACAATCATTTCAAAATCTCTGAGATTTGAGTTTGGTTATAATGGCTCGTAAGTATGATTTTTTTTTGGATCATACAAACACAGAGCCGATTGTCATTGAGTTCAGATCAAGAAGTACTCAAGCACTCAGCCCTGGGTCCACCCTGGTAATTCGTGTAGGTCCAGTGTAAAATGAAACTCATGTTAAACGACGACTATGGCTTTAGTAATATTGCTAACTTATTTCAGCCACGGGTCATCTTGTAACCCGTATCTTTTCCGCGCGTGTCATGCTGTATTGATAATCCAGGGGATTTGATTAAACAAAATAAAATTAGGGTGGTTCCGATTATATGGTTTACAAAGCTAATTCCTAAGTCTCGTAGTTATTCAAAACCATTGAGCGGCGAATAATTCCCTCCCAAAGTGTTATCATAACACACAGTCGAAGTATGTGGTAGATGAAATGATTCACCCATGTTAGCTTGGTTATATGAGGGTCATGCTCATTTGCACCTTGACATTGCTCTATCTTTTCAACCCAGTATGCGTTGGAACATAAACACCTGTACAAGTACCTTTCCTAGTTTTGCACATTCATGAATTGGTCGCCACTACCTTGTAGCTCAAATATTGAATTGTATGGCTACAGGACCTATCGGATATGGTAAAAAATGTGTCAGTAAATATTCACTGTTTTATATATGTTATTTAAATCGTATTATAGAATCATACTTTATAGCAACTACTGTTTTTAATATACCTCTTTGCCTGTGCAATGCTGAGGTTTGTTTTTCGATAATCGTCATCCAGCCATAGTCCAAAGATCAATATAATACCTTTCATGATGACCTGCGTGGCGGCCATGCATTGCTACGGCGGCACAATCTTCACGTTCTCGAAGATTTCTCAGGATGTTACTCTTTCTTGCAGCTTTGTTTTCTACATAACGATACGTCATAGATTACGTTTATAATTGGTGAGTTACTTTGAAACAAAGAGATGAGTTTGGGGCATTATCGAAGTGGTTGCTATATATATGTCCTGTCTTTCTGTCCGAAAGACGAATGAACTCACTCGACCATCTTTTCTCGGCGAGATGCAGTGCCGATTGGGCTTTCTCGGAAAGCTCACTCTGATAATGTTTCGACCGACAATAAAGCATCGAATTAATAACAAAAATCATGATGGCTTCCACTTCTTACATGCCTCGATGTGAGTGCAACGCAATGCATTAATGTGAATAGTAACATCTAGGGAGTTAGCCCTTCGACCTTTTGGGCGTCAAAGTGGACGCTTAATGCTAGATGTAAAATATCCATGCGCACACTGCCATTTTCACTTCCGTTAAAATCTGTTTGATGCTGGTCGATAACATGGTAAAATTGTTTGAGAATGCCATGCTTGTAACTAAATGTCATATAGCATTAACTGTGAAGAGGCATATAGGATCGCCTGAGTACATGGGTTTATCTGCCCTCGCAGCAGGAGACAATTTTCCCTCCTCGCGTCGGGCAAATTGTCACCTGCTCTCTGGCACAGAAACTATTTAATATTAACTAGTATTTTAACAAACGACAAGTGTTTGGCTTTCCCTGTTCTGTTGCGTAGCAATTTTGAGTGAATAATGTCGTTCATGGAAAAAGAAAGCAAAATACATCCTCTAGGTTTACAAAACAAATGTTATTTAGATGTAAGTTATAATTTCCTTCGAATTCTCGTTCCTACGTAAAAGGACATATCGCTTAAAATCCAAAATAATGAAAACGTTAAAAAACGATCGGAAAATCGATATTTTATTGAGGTTTGTGAACGCATGCATACTATTGGCTGCAGCTTTGTCATAATGACGTCCAATATGACGGCGATAAGGCGCCGATGCGATGGCGATCAGATGCTATATTATACAGCAAAACCTAAACCAGTACGAATGGCAGCGATTATGAGGCGGTGACAGAGTTCAATTGAAACGATGAAGCAACCAACTATAGCGACGATGCGACAGAGAGTTTAGGGCGATACCAAATGCGATATTTGCAGTTTACAGTGATTTCACGTCTGCCTCTTGAAGTTCCATCTTAACCGTTTACGTACTTTGAAGGCACGTGCTGGATTATTAACCCCGTATTATCACTACCAAGTAAGTTTCTTTATCTCGATAAAGTGGGTATTGTAATTCTTTTCCCGTTTTTGAAAGGGACTAAAACTGCACCGGCAAAATTTGAGAAAGGAGACAGCGACCAGGATAATTCTGACAGTGAACAGGACCATTCGGAGGATGATCAGACCAATGCCACATCAAGTGAGGGTCAAAACTTTATTTCAATTCCTTCTTTTCATTAGACTGAAAGATTCAGTCGCGTGCGGGCGCTCCGGCGCACTGCGACCTACGACCCTTTACCACGACTGAAGGCACACTGTTGAAATCCTGTTCTCCAACAAAATTTTGTTGGAACCAATCGTATTACAGAAAGGAGGTAATTGACAGTATGTAGGGTAACAAGACCGCCCACATCGCTCACTCAGTGCGTGATCGTGATTAGCATATTCAAAACTGTCGCCTGGCTTTTGTCCCGCCTATTAGCTTATAGCATGTCTCGTTTGTCAACAAACACGTGTTTTCTCAAACTCGAAGTATTGAAAATCAAACGGCCGAAGCTATACTCATGTTGACGTCTGTGGCTAGCGTTCCGATTTGATCATTATGGCCGATCCGAACAATCGCCGACTCGCATTGCCGAGGCAGTCAGTAAATGTTCTGATGTATTCCTATATAATATTATGTTGAAAAGAGAGCAAAGAGACGCACTTAAAGAGTTTATGCGGCGGCACAGATGTATCCGCTATTTTACCAACAGCTAGGGCCCCACGGTATGGGAAATCTATGATTTACACGCTGGCACCCAAAGTTATGGACACACTTACAAAGGCAAGCTCCACTGTAGAGTTGCTTCAGTTTCTCTGCGATATCGGTCATTTTCGAAAAGATCGACCTTTTCTTCCGAGAGTCTACAGTCTCTCCGCAGACTGCACATTCTGCTGAGCTCAGCGCGAAAGTAAAAATGTGAAAGAGGCTCCATACCTTACTATCCAAAATGCTTTTGTGTCGAGTTTGTGTTTGACTCCTTTCAAAAATGTGTTCCTACATTCTTATCCGATTGTTTGTGTTAATAAAAATGTTTGTTTCGCCTCGGATTTTTGTAGGGAAGTTTGGATTAGTGTGTACGGTAATGTTTGTGTAGAGTTGCTTCAGTTTCTCGATATCGCCGGTCGTTTTCGAAAAGATCGACCTTTTCTTCCGAGCTCCCCACAGACTGCACATTCTGCTGCGCTCAGCGCGAAAGACGCTATGGAGTTTTTTTTATAGGCGTCAATGGAGCCATACAGACAATTGTATCTACATGTAAGTTTTTTTCTCCGACAAGCGGCTAGCCTATAAAGCTTACACACACGTGTCGTTGTTTTCATCTGCCGAGTAGAGCGATTATGCAATGTCGGCGCTGCCGATGCAGTTGATTGACATTGTTGTCTTGACTACCGCGTGTTCATTATGCCCGTAAACAGCCCACGTACGTACCATGATTTACATATTTGAAAAGTCTGTGAAGACAGTTGTGGGCGGTACTTTTTTTCTTTGAGTTTGCCGCGGCCAAGTACAGTGTGCCTTCAGTCGTGGTAAAGGGTCGTAGGTCGCAGTGCGCCGGAGCGCCCGCACGCGACTGAATCTTTCAGTCTATCTTTTCATATGCGATTTATATTTTTAAAGGATTCTTTCATATTTCAAAAGATATCCAACTGTATCATTTCTACATCACAAATATCTAGTATAGCTCATATGATATCCCTAACAAATTTCATCCAGGGGTCAAACCCAGTAAAGTGTATTCATTATGTGCACACTAGTGACATGGATAATCTAGTCTTTTTATTTTCCCTTTCTTGAAGTCCCGTTTCAGAAGCTAGAATCAAAGGACCAGAAAGATGATCGGGAAGCCACCAGTTCAAAGGACCAAGGGAAGGGTCACAAAATTATTTTGAATTAAAATCAGTTTTGGGCTCATTTTTATGAGAGGGCTAGTATAGCTTGTGTAATATTGGTAATTTAAGCCTTGGTTTTACCCTCACTATAGGGAAAAATTGCGAGACTAGAGCGAGAAAATGACGCTTTCTCGCAATCAGTGAGAATCTGTTCTTATTCTCACAGCTGTCGGTGAGAAAATTTTAATCTCCCCTGAAGATTGGTGAGAAATGCACTCCTTGGCGAGAACAAGTGTGAGAACAAATTCTCACCGGTGAGAATGGAAATTCTCACCAAGTACAGTGAGAATTGAATTTCATTGGCGAGAATCATCGAGACTCCCCATTCATTGGCGAGAATCAAAATGAATCAGAATAGTAGATTCATGAATTCTAATCAATTTTCAAAAGAGTTCCACCATTCCCTGTTTTCTTTAAAGACTTATGATGATAACAAAAATTCGTCTTTTTATATATTTTAGGAGGTTGTTTTCCGCGTGGAACGGGTGGGAAAAGGGTTCCATCCGACTATTCTGAGGAACCAGCAGTCAAACTTGAAACATCGGAAATTGAACTGGTTCATTCAGAGAGTGACAAGGCCAAAGCCAAAGCCGGTGAGGTCAAGAAATAATTTTGAATATAATTGTTAGCGGTCCCTCTTCTATACAGCAACATTTCCCATGCCATAATAATGAGTTCCTTGGAATTTCCACTGGGTCAAGGGGGAGAACGTGCCTTTTTTTGCTGAGGTCAAAGGGCATTTCACCTGATTCAGACAAATAACCATGATGACCCCATGTATGTAGTCATTTAGAATTATTACCCAAGTCTTACTATTGTGCTGTAGCTAACATTGCATACTAATTGTATCTGGGGTTAACGCTAGTAAGTCGACTTTTTTCCTTAAATGCTTTGCTATATTGATAGTAGTTATTCAGTGACCCTTCTTTTACCTTTCCAAAAGGATATAAAACGCCAACAAAAAGACGCAGGGGCTCCCAGAATGAAGACAACAGTGCACAAGGGGATGATCAGGCCAACGCCGGGGGAGAAGATAACCCTAAACAAAGTTAGGGCAACGAAATTATTTTGAATTAAAAATGTTTAAGGCGATTTAATCTCATTACATGGTAAGATAAGATAGTTCATTTACAGATGTTGTCGGTATGTAGCCAAGGGAAGCTGATACAGTGTCGCTTTTTCATAAATATTCGGACTATATAATCTTTATATCTTTACAGGATTATTGTACCATGTCCGTGACAATAGTAAGTACCGTAACGTCCTGGCTAAAATTGTCACTCTACGAAAGGACAATCCACAGGACAAGTTTATCATGAAGTCAATTGAGGACAACAAGATCATCCACGCCCGGACTATTTGGTTTAAAGGTTAATATTATAGTAATGAAAATATTTTGTGAATGTATATTTCGATAAGATATTACCATTATTAATTCAGATATAAGTTCTTTGTATATCCTCGGTTATATAAATCAAAAGGACCCTTGTGATAAGTCATAAGACTGCATAGGATTTCACAGGTATGGAATTTTCGAAGCAGATTCATAAATTCTAATCAATTTCACAAGAGTTCCAAACAAAAACGGCCAATCGTTCAGTGCTTTCTCAAAAAAACCTATGATAATTATCAAAAATTGATCTGTCTATATATTTTAGGAGGTTGTTTTCCGCGTGGAATGGGAGGAAAAAGGGTTCCATCCGACTATTCTGAGGATCGAATGGTCAAATCTGAAAGTGGAATGGTTCATTCGGAGAGTGACCGAGCAAAAGTCAAAGCAGGTGAGGGCCAAGCAATTATTTTGAATATAATTATTAGTGGTTCCTCTTCTATATAGCAATATTACCCGTGCCATAATAGTGAGTTCCGTGGACTCTCCACTGGGTCAAGGGGAAGAACGTGCCATTTTTGAGTTAGGTCAAAGGGCATTTCACCTGATTCAGACAAATAACTAGGATGACGACCCCATGTCTGTAGTCATTAAGAATCATTACCCAAGTCTTACTATTGTGGTGCAGCTAATATTGCTTACTAATTTCTGACTTGGCTCCTCCAAAAATATTCACCGCTTTTCCGTTAATTCGTGTCTGTATCGGTAGTCTATAGTTATTGTCTTTCCTTTAAATTTTCAAAAAAGGATATAAAACGCCAACAAAAAGACGCAGGGTCTCTCAGGACGAAGACAACAGTGAACAGGAGGAGGATCATGCCAAACCAGGAGTAGGAGCCCAATCTAAACGAAGTGAGGGTAACGAAATTATTTTGAATTCAAATTTCTTTCGGCCCATGTCATCTCACTACATGTTGATATACAATTGTTTACAGATTTTGCTGATAAGTAGCAGAGGCAAATTTTCGATGATAAAAAAGTTTTAGTAATCAAATACAAATACCAACGGGGATTCAAACATCTGATGCACTATCGCGTTTTCATAAATATACGGACTTTATAATATAATCTATATCTTTACAGGATTATTGTACCATGTTCGTGACAATAGTAAGTATCGCTACGTCCGGGCTGAAATTGTCAAACTAAGGAAGGACAATCCACAGAACCAGTTTATCATGAAATCGACAGTGGACAACAAGATCATCTGTGCGGGAACTATTTGGTTTAAAGGTTAATAAAGAAACATAAATGTACCGTGAATATTTATTTAAAATATGTATTAGTATAATTAATTCAGATATAATTTCCGTAGGCCTATATATCCCAGTTTGGTATAAATCGAAACGACCCCTGGTGTTAAGTCACAAGACTGCATAGATTAATAGAGGTATAGCATTTTCGAAGCCGATTCATACATTCTAATCAATTTCACAACAGTTCCATACAAAAGCGGCCCATCGTTCCGTGCTTTCTCAAAAGACTTATGATAATCAACAAAAACTGATCTTTTTATATATTTAAGGAGGTTGTTTTCCGCGTGGAATGGGAGGGAAAAGGGTTCCATCCGACTATTCTGAGGAACAAGTAGTCAAACCGGAAACATCGGAAAGTGGACTGGTTCATTCAGAGAGTGACCGAGCAAAAGTCAAATCGGGTAAGGGTCAAAATATTATTTTGAATATAATTGTTAGTGGTTCCTCTTCTATATAGCAATATTACCTATGCCACAATAGCGAGTTCCATGGACTCTCCACTGGGTCCAGGGGGAAGAACGTGCCTTTTTTGCGTGAGGTCAAAGGGCATTTCACCTGATTCAGACAAATAACTAGGATGAACCCATGTCTCATTAGAATAATTACCCGAGTCTTACTATTGTGGTGTAGCTAATATTGCTTACTAATTTCTGACTTGGCTTTACCAAACATTTTCACCACTTTTCCGTTAATTCGTGTCTGTATCGGTATTGCCTTTTCTTTACCTTTTCCTAAAGGATATAAAACGCCAACAAAAGGACGCAGGGTCTCTCAGGACGAAGACAACAGTGAACAGGAGGAGGATCATGCCAAACCAGGAGTAGGAGCCCAACCTAAAAGAAGTGAGGGTAACGAAATTATTTTGAATTCAAATTTCTTTCGGCCAGTTTCATCTCACTGCATGTTGAGATACAATTAATTATTTACAGATGTTGCTGATAAGTAGCAAAGGAAAAATTATGATGATAAGAAAGTTAAGTCATCAAATGCAAATACTAATCGTGATTCAAACATCTTATACAGTATCGCTTTTTCATGTATATACGAACTTTATAATAATATGATCTATATATCTTTACAGGATTATTGTACCATGTTCATGACAATAGTAAGAAGCGTAACGTCCTGGCTGAAATTGTCACTCTTAGAAAAGACAATCCACAGGACAAGTTTATCATGAAATCGATTGAGGACAACAAGATCATCCACGCCCGGACTATTTGGTTTAAAGGTTAATATAGTAATGTAAATATGTTATGAATATATATCTAATTTAAAAATTACTATTGTTCATTTGGAAATGAGTTCGTTATACTTCGTTATACTGGATGAATCAAAAAGATATCTGTTGTTAAATCACAAGACTATATAAGCTGTGAATAACACAGGTATGGCATTTTCGAAGCCGATTCTTAATTTCTAATCAATTTCGCAAGAGTTCCATACAAAAATGGCCCATCGATCTGTACTATCTCAAAAGACCTATGATAATCAACAAAAATTGATCTTTTTATATATATTCAGGAGGTTGTTTTCCGCGTGGAATGGGAGGAAAAAGGGTTCCAAACGACTATTCTGAGGAACGAGTAGTCAAACCAGAAACATCGGAAAATGGACTGGTTCATTCAGAGAGTGGCCGAGCAAAAGTCAAAGCAGGTGAGGTCAAGAAATTTGTTTGAATATACTTGTTAGTGGTCCCTCTTCTATATAGCAATATTACCCTTGCCATAATAGTGAGTTTCGTGGACTTTCCACTGAGTCAAGGGGGAAAACTTGCATTTTTGCGTGAGGTCAAAGGGCATTTCACTTGATTCAGACAAATAACTTGGATGACCCCACGTATGTAGTCATTTAGGATCATTACCCGAGTCTTACTGTTGTGCTGTAGCTAATAATGCTTACTAATTTCCGACTTGACTTTACCCTGATGGTTCATTCTGTTTCAGTTATTTCTTTATGTATTGACAGTCCACTTATATCTCTTTTTTTTCTCTTTCCGAAAGAATATATAATTCCACCAAAAATACGAAGGAGCTCCCACGACAAAGACGACAGTACACAGGAGGATGACCAGACCAAAGTTGGAGCAGAAGCTCAATTTAAAATAGGTGAAGGTAAAGAAATTATTATCAATTTAATTTTTTGTATTTCCTCTGCTATTTAGCAATATTACCATAGACATGCTTTGTAGTCCCTGTTTCCGTATTCAATTTGTACTTTAAAGGATTCTTTACTATATGTGCAAATACCTCATTTCTAAATAAATAAGTTAGTATAGCTCAAATGATATCCCAACAAAATCACTTCGATCAAAGGGAAAAACGTCTTCTTCATGTGCTACGGTGTAACCTGCAAACTCATGGAAAATGCTCCTCCTCTAAATGCGCTCCCGATTTGTGGAACAGTGATTTGTTGAAACTTGGCCAGTCGCCTACGTTGATCACCTTAAAAGGGCCTGAAATCGCATCTCTTTCAGAGAGCTTTTGTTTGATCATTGTTTCCTTGTTCAGCACCTTAGAACTCTACCCCGATAAATGGAAATTGTTATTGATTTATATGGTCAATATTGATATTCGTAGAAATGTCTCATCTGAGCAAATTCATTATGTGGACACTGGTGATTTTGATAGTCTATTGTATTTCGTTTCCCTTTCTAGTATCAGTCCCTTTACTGAAGCTAGAACCAAAGGACCATGAAGGTGATCCTCAAGCCTGCAGTTCAAAGGACCAAGGTTGGGGTCACGAAATTATTTTCATTGGAATAAGTTTTTGCTATTTTTTATGAAATAAGGCTTGGTTGTCATCGTTAACTGATTACAGTCACTGGTTCATCCTAGTAATCGCCGTTTTTCGTTATTTCTTTTCAGTATTCATAATCTACTTATTTCCCCTTCTCTTACCTTTTCCAAAAGGATATGAAACGCCAACCGAAAACCGCAGAGGCTCCCAGGACGAAGACGACAGTGCAGATGAAGACGATCGGGCCAAACGCGAAGCAGATATGGTTTACGTCTATTAATTCAGCTCTTTTCCGCCATCTTAATGCCACATTGAAAATTTAGACATTACAGTTATCATCGTAACGTCAAGGCTAAAATTGTCAACCTATTAAAACGTAGTGTATGTTATAAGAAATTTATTTTAGTTATGAAAAACTAGTACTTTTGACTTATAACAATAACTGCACAGTAACGTTCTAACTTGTCGAGACATTTGTGAAGACTTAACGTTTACAGAATAACGCTGTCAACTGCATAAAGGAGACATTTGACAGGAGTTCATTTAAGTTAGGTAGGTCACAATCATAAGATTTGAAAATCGAGGGTACATAGTGCAAGAACAAATGAAATTTAAAATAACAAAGTTACATACTCGCCTTACTCTGATGGTTGAATTGATATATTGGATTATTAGTTTTAATTTTAAATATAGCATTCTTTTACATATTTAAATTATATAAAATATTCTGTTTGTTTATTCCATTTGAAAGCAATTTCAGACATACGCCGATGTGTCAAACTTTATAAAATTTAAATAATTTTTTAGTAAAGTTTCCCTGTCAATAAAAGCATCATTGCTTTCATATGAACATTTATGTATAAATGAATTTCAGAATGAAAAAAATTGTCAGAAGTACGACAACCATTCCTGAAGCCAAGTTGTTCCTTAGGAATGGCACCATTACTGTCTAAGAGTTTTACTAATCTAGTATTCAATATGCTGGTGAATAAATTTCCGTTGAAACCCGATATATCAATTTCTCCGTAATCATGATAATTTGAAGGATAGAGGTTTTTCACTCAATTTATAAATGTATACAAACTAGTTTTCAGTGAGTTTGGGAATTTATATTACTATTTTTCACACCGTTGTAAATTAGTGTCTCTATACTTTTATATATTGTGTTCCAAAACATGTCTTCCAAAGAGTCTTTACTGTTTAGTAGTTTAATTTGGTTTTTATTTCACTTGACTGTATGGGACGGATTCAATTCTGGATTACTGATTGTCGACCGTTGATTTTGTAAATGTATGGATGTGACTTTCTTTTCCAAGTACGTTTAAATCTCCTTCTTTCTTGGAATAGAAACTGTTAGCCTAAAATTGTTCGAAGGAAAACATAACAATATTCCGCAGTGTGTTGAAGATGGCAGAAATGAAGGTATTTAAACACGTAAACCATAACTGAACAAAAAGAAATTCTGTCCAGTAAATTGTATATACGTTTTCCGTTTTACTCGAGAGCCGGATAAAGATAGCAATACGTCAAAGAAAGTTATTGTGGTTTGTCCAGATCGCGATGACATTTAATATATCCTTTTGTTGCAGCACTGTATTCGAAAGTACGAACATTATCTTATGTCACTTATTAACAATGTATAATGTACATTTGTCATATTTAGTCCTTTAGTCCTTAGTCCTCTTTCCATAATGTGTTTATAACGACGACCATCACAAGGTAGGATTTAAAAAATCACCAACAGTCGAAATCCCCGTCCCCCCATTCCGAAAATCGAAATTGGCAGATTTGCATGACTTGCTGTGTGCATTTGAAGAGCGAAATATAAATTACGAAGTTGAAGTTGTATTTTGGAAAGTGTCACACCCCATCGATCGAATGACGGACGCCTCACTAGTCATATGCTTCGAGTTATTTATTACAATCAAGTCTCAATGTTGGTATACATTTATGTTTATTGAATATAACATAGACAGCAACGCTTTTCTATGACTCTTTGCAGCACAAAGCGCAAATTCAAAATGAATAAAGAAAAATGTTGCTCCATCACTTTTACTGAAAAGACAAAATTAATATCCATCATCAAATCATCACAGATTTCCAATCCCGCGATTGCATCTGTTGCAGACGTGGGTGTCATACTTAGTAGCTCCATGGACTTTTTTAGCATATTGAAGCACACATGTTTAAACCTATTAGGATAAATTGGGAAATTTAAATTGGCCGAATCAATTTATTTAAAGCATGCAAATTTCATTATCAAGTTTGCAAGTACAAGTTTGCCCGAAGCTTTGCATTAAGCACCCAAGGCCAACTTTGAAAACATCAGAAAAGTGGTCTAGAGAAGGCGACGGTTTACCGGGTACGGGTGTCATGCGATGATTTTGTGAAGCGGTGTCGGTGATATTCATTGAAGAAGTTTTCCACGTTCACACACATAACCAGTGTTTGTCATTTATGTTTGTTGGCGTATTTTACGCATCATATATAAGTTTTTACAGTCCAGTAGGGTTAAGCTTACTGATCGAGTAAGTGCTGACAAGTCAAGTAATCTACATATTGCGAGTGCCCATCTGGCTGTCGTGAATTATATCATAGACCTTCGAGAAAAACGGAGGGTCTATGATTATATCAATCAGTTAGTTACAAGGACGCTGTTATGATTTTGAATCACCAAAAGCGGATATTATCAAGGGCTGTTGCCAAGACATCATGGTTCACTTCTTCTAGGGACATAGGGGACCCAGACATCTGGTTGTTGTTGTTGTTTGTATTGTTGTTTATGTTTGTTAGTCGTGTTTTTGTTTTTGTTGTTTTTGTTGTTGTTGTTGTTGACCAATAAAATTCAACTTGTGTTGTTAATGTTTCAAACGTAACGCTACAAGGACACTACCATTACTTGGCCCGATACAACTCTCTGCTAACGTACACTCTCTTCATACACTTTAAGTGTATGAACTTGAAGATTAAAATCTTGCATAAACAAGCATAGCAAACAAATTCCAATGGTGCGTCCTCTATTTGGAAATCTATCTTTGAAAGTTCATGCTAAATTTCATTAAGTTAATCTACCAGTATCTTAGTCATAAAGAATACACTTTGTCTGTCGATGAACACCAGTGTGGTAATACTTTAGAAATAACGGGCGACGCCACAGGTGTCCGGAGTTGCCGGTGTACATGCATAGAGAGATATTGAGATATAGAGATATCTCTCTATGCATGTACACCGGCAACTCCGGACACCTGTGACCATTAACGTTTATTTATGGGCAAGGGTGAGAGGAAAGCCAAAACTTAATGGGCGATGCTTGCCGAGTCCGTTATTTTTGGCTTTCCTTGAGCGTTAAAGCCCTAATAGCTGGGAATGTTTAACAAACCGATCTCAAAATATCCTTAGTTTTTCAAGAGTTTTCTTTGAATAAAACCCATTAGAGACTGAAAAAGTGTATGTATATTGCTGCCATGAGTGTCAAAGTGGCATGTAAATTCAAAGGTTTTAAAGGCAGGGGGAGCCTATAAATACCCCCTATCTCCCTGGACATTCATAATCCAACATGAGTGGCACATGGTAACAACGTCAACGAATGCTCCCGAAAATCTGGATCTTTCAACAACCATGGTGTAAATTAAAGCACTGTTCCAACATATTACGTTTTGTGAATACTTGTGGCATCACCCTGTTGGCGAAATTCTCTCATTTTTTCCATTTTAAGTTGATTTTTTATGCCAAAACTGCTTCGATGCTGTGTTCGAAGCGTCCAACAAACAATAGATGAAAGCATTCAAACAGCTGCCAATCACGAGGGGACGCGCAAAGGTGCAAACGATCAAACATTTGTTGTGTACATCGGATCGATTACGATGTCAACAATGAATAAACGATTCTTACTACTGAACAAAAAACTTGACCAACGGTTACTGAACACGCGCCTCAATGAATTCAGAAACAAACGGACTACTTCATGGTTTCAAGCAGATTGCCTCTCCCTTTTTGTTCGTTGATCTGTGTACCTGTAGGCCTATGAATGGGTGATGTGTGTGTTGGCCTGCAGTACGATATTTTACGATAGATCGCTTTTGGAAGTATGTTGTGGCCTAGCCCTGCGTACGATGACGTGTATTCCCGGCGTTATACGGCCTCCTATCACAGCTCTGCTGATTACCATGGACAAAACCGGCAACATGCGGATCCAATTTGGACGGAGCACGAAAAACTACTTTTCTGTTTTCGGCCGAAATCAACTCGATTCCGATCTCTACATGTATGCAGCCTACCCAAACCACTCAACCGCTCACAGACTGCGAAAAAAATGCTCTCGTGACGTCCAAAACCGTTGTTTGCTCGCGATGCACGGTCAATGGCTCATGCAGTGGACGGGCATTGGATACGTTCATGCCACGATTACATGTATACAGGTGCCCATGAGCTTCATTATTTCCTGTCGGGTCGGGGCGATGAAACTAAATCGTGATTGATTCATCTCTGTCGGATTTGACCAAAAAGAGACACTTGACATAGATTATAGCATCAAATGTTGACCGTTCAGACTGAAACATGATAAAAGGTCTGAAGATCGCCGTGATCGGTGATGTCGTTCTTCTCTATACGTTTTTCTGAGCTTGTTTTTTACTAAATTGTTCGAGTATTATCTGACGTTTTTTTGAAAACTTAATCAACTTTTCTTTCCCAACCAGGGCACAACATTACCTTTTTTACTTTCATGGTAACCTTGGATGAATGAAATCGCAGATTAATAGACTCTTATGTTCTTCCTCGATTGTCTGTGACTGATTTTGCTATCCCAATATCGATATTGCGTTCGCACTCGGGTGTCTTGAAACTTACGTCATTCACTGAAATAGTTTTCGGACAAACTCAAGAAATTCGACAACTACTAACGAATAGTTGGCAAAATTTACAGAGACAAGCAATAATAATTATGGTCATTTTACCGTCTTTTTTACCATTTTTGCCGTCTTTAGATAAGCGGACTCGCTTGACGGAAACAGTATATAACGATCTGAGTTCCCATTTTTACCCTACCGTGCGAGTGTAGTATTCGAATGAGTGAGATCATAATCTTACGCTGTTCCGAGTGGTCTGGAGATTTTTTATAATGTACAATAAATTGACCTTATCAAAATTACTCTGTTTTACATTGCTTGGATATTGATATTCCATACGTTTTGACTGTTGATTTGAAGTCTTTTGATTCCCCATTGGCAGCAGCACATGTACGGTTACAACCGCCATGTGATGACCAGAGTGTGATTGTAAAGTTGTCGGGAAGTTGTTCAGAAGAAAAATCATTTTGTATTTAGAGGCTTCAGTTCGGGATTTTTCAAGATAAACAAATAATTATACATTTCCTACGTCTTTGAAACGGGGATTACGGTAATCTTTCATGTGATGAAAATTTTGTGAACGTCTTTGCAATGTGTTCCCACGATGAGTGTGAACTGATTCTTTGTTAGTAAAAAATCGTCAGAAATGGTCCAGTGACCGTGATAAAATAAACACAGATGCAAAACCATTGCGAGGAAGATAGTAAGAAATTCACATTGCAATATTTGCTGTCGTATTTCTCAGCAGGAATAATAAGTTTTTACACGTTGTGTATAAGAACAGCAAGCAGGTGTTCGGCGGTCAATTGCTTCTATCATAATGATCTTGATCGCAGCTATTTGGCGAGAAGACAGCGGGTACTTATAATCTCGCAAAATTATTGATATCATGTCTTTGTGTTGAAAATTTTCGATCGGAGGCAGCTCAAATCAACAGCCGTGATATATTCGGAATCGTCCTCACTGGACACCGAACTACCTGCTATCAACAGTACGTTATGTACCATCGGCGGTAACACATTGGTCGTAATCTTGTCTAATTCTGCCCCGCCGTTTGTACCGTCCAGAAATTTCAAAGCTAGATTTTTTTTTACCCTGACATATAATACAGCGACCTTGCACACTAATGATCATTCCACTGTTTCTGTTGGGGTTTGTTGGCTTTTTAATTTGCTCCGTGGCCCCGGTAAGGTTTTTTCAATACAATACACAAGGTAAATTTAGTATATTCCCAGTTTGTGGGGTAAAGTTTTCTGGAGTGAAAGTTTGAGTTGACGCTGATAGAGTAGACGTCGAGCCGGGCACTGAGTTGACTGGGACCCGTCGGTTGGGGTCGTTTAGTCCAGAAACCTGCAGCAGAGTTCTGTATGATCACCGTTCGGCATTTGGGTGATTTTTGGTCAAAGTAATGCAGTAACAATGTACGCCAGATTCCTTGTGTTGTTTTTGTCACAACCGTCATACGCATATACGGACGGTTTTCGATTAAAAACGGTAGTAATATCCAGTGCTCGTAAATGCGTGCAAAGTTTATTCAGTGACTGTTTACGCAGCAGTCGTAAATACGACTAGGATTTACCCCCACGTAACAACTGTAAACATCGCATCAATAGTCCATACGAAAATTTTGTGCTGAATCGAGGGAGATAACAATTGCGGTAGAAAAGGTCAGTCCATCATCCGTCAAAGTTGTTGATCGGAAAAATCTTCACTGAGCACCAACTACATGAGTGGCTGTTATAGTTGTACACGTAGTTCTATGGGCTTTCCACTGTCCCTAATGTTACGAGCTATGTTCAAAGTGCGTCAAGCTACGAATATTTTCATGTACTGAGTTACAGACATCGGTGAAGTACCGGGTACATTGATTTTGTTCAAAACCACTGCCTGTTTGTTCCTCGTGTTGTTTTTTGTGTCCCTAACGTCGACTGGCTCTATGTGCGTACAAACATAGCAGTCGGGATTAAGATTTCCTGGATAAATAGATTTATTCCACCTCTGACGCAAAGATACACACTGTCTTACATGTGCCACTCCTAGGCCCTGGGATCGATTTTCATACCTTTAACGTCATTTTAGATTTCCGCCATTTTCAAAAACTCATGATATAACAGAGATAATAAAGATTACAACAACAAAATGTCAACTATCCTGTGTTGTGCATTCAAGTAAGTGGCATCATGCTTGTTAGTCCCCACGGACACCGTCCGGGGGGACTTATAGGTTTGGTCATGTCCGTGCGTCCGTCCGTCTGTCCGTCCGTCCGTCCGTGCGTCCGTCCGTTCACGCAGATATCTCAGAGGCGCCTGGAGCGATTTCGTTCAAACTTGGTACAAGGATAGTACCATACCTCATACAGATGCACGTCGATTTGTTTCACAATGCGATCAAATTTGGCCGTGGTAGAGGACTTTTTAGTTTTCACCTCCATAGACTCCCATGTATAAGGCAGACCATAGACTCCCATGTATAAGGCAGACCATAGACTCCCATGTATAAGGTAGTCCATAGACTCCCATGTATAAGGCAGACCATAGACTCCCATGTATAAGGCAGTCCATAGACTCCCATGTATAAGGCAGTCCATAGACTCCCATGTATAAGGAAGTCCATAGACTCCCATGTATAAGGCAGTACATAGGCTCCCATGTATAAGGCCAAGATAAATAAAAATTTAGTTTCTCATCGTATTCATATTGCAAAAAGGATGCAGTGACACAGTTTTTAGTCCCCACAGATAAAGTCCAGGGGGCTCATAGATTGGGTCATGTCAGTCCGTGAGTCCATCCGTTCACGCAGATATCTCAGACACTTTGACAAAATGTCATGTGACCTTGGTGACCTTTGACCTCGAATATACATATTTGTCCATAACTCAGTAACCGCAAGTGGTAAACCTTTCATATATGGTATGATGGGACACCCTATGACGCCACATATTGTACCTCATTAATTATGTGCATATCTAATTTTGAGCGAGCCAATAGAGCTAGAGGTCTGATTTTTGGTATATATGGATAACTTAGCAATACAATTTTTTTGACAAAATGTCACGTGACCTTGGTGACCTTTAACCTCAAATATACATATTTGTCCATAACTCAGTAATCACTAATGCTACACCCTTCATATTTGGTATGATGGGACACCTTATGACACCACATATTGTACCTCATTAATTATGTGCATATGTAATTTTGAGCGAGCCAATAGAGCCAGAGGTCTGATTTTTGGTATGTAGGGATAACTTAGCAATACAATTTTTTTGACAAAATGTCAAGTGATCTCAATGACCTTTGACCTCAAATATACATATTTGTGCATAACTCAGTAACCACAAGTGCTACACTCTTCATATTTGGTATAATGGGACACCTTATGACGCCACATATTGCACCTCATTAATTATGTGCATATGTAATTTTGAGCGAGCCAAAAGAGCTAAAGGTCTGATTTTTGGTATATAGGGATAACTTAGCAATACTATTATTTGAAAAAATGTAATGTGACCTCAATGACCTTTGACCTCAAGTATACGTATTTGTCCAAAACTCAGTAACCACAAATGTTACACCCTTCATATTTGGTATGATGGGACACCTTATGACGCCACATATTGTACCTCATTAATTATGCACATATCTAATTTTGAGTGAGCGAATAGAGCTAGAGGTCTGATTTTTGGTATGTAGGGATAACTGAGCAATACAATTTTTTTGACAAAATGTCACGTGACCTCGGTGACCTTTGACCCCAAATATACATATTTGTCCATAACTCAGGAACCACAAGTGCTACACCCTTCATATTTGGTATGATGGGACACCTTATGACGCCACATATTGTACCTCATTCATTATGTGCATATCTAATTTTGAACAAGCCAATAGAGGTAAATGTATGATTTTTAGTATATAGGGATAGACTATAGGATAGAAATTTTTTGACAAAATGTCATGTGACCTCGATAACCTTTTACCTAAAATACACGATTATGTCAATAAATAAGTAACCACAAGTGCTATGTCCTTTATATTTAGTAGGATGGGAGACCTTATGACAACACATGCTTTACCTCGTTAATTATGCCCAATAATTAATTGTGGGCAAGCCAATAGAGCTAGAGGTCTGAATTTTGGCATATATGGATTAATTAGCAATACAATGGTTTTTTTTTCAAATGTCACGTGACCTTGATGACCTTTGACCTTGAATATGCATATATATGCATAACTCAGTAATCACAAGTTCTTTACGCTTCAATTTTGATAGGATAATAGACCTTAAGATGTCACATCTTGTACCTCATTTATTATGCACATATGTATTTCTTGGCTGGCCAATACAGCTAGAGGTTTGATCTTTTTTCCCGATTTAGAACCATAACTTAGACATGCCTCTTGTTTCAAATTGGGAACAATGACATAGACCTATGTGTCCATAGATCTGAACATATACACTTTAGTGATACTTCTTAATGACCTCATTTCCCTGCCCCCTCAAGACTAATACTCCTATTACAAGTGGGGACTATGTCATTGTCAATGACTTGTTTCTGGTATGATCATGATGTGTATGTGCAGGAAATACTTTTTTTGTATTTTCCCGTGAGGGCGCCATTTTATGGGTGCGGCATCCGTTTATTATTTAACCTGTTAAAACGTGTAGGCATGGTCCAAATCAGCGAGCAGTAATACTTCAATACACGTCCTTGAGTTAGCACATTTACACAAACCGACTTTGGTTTTAAAATAAAATCATAAAAATAAAATGCATAAAATTAGCAACTATTGGGGCTTTAATGGTCAGCGCGGAGTCTGTTATTTCTATTATATTATCAACGAACCCCACAAATTGTCAAAATTTACAAAAATTTCCAACGCGAACGACAACAGGGGCCCCAGAACTTGTCAGTGAGTAGTGAGCTCGCTGTAAAAATTTACAAATCCTGAGATTTGATCAAAAAAGTGTCTAAACTTGGCCCACAAGTGTTCCATTTTATTTTGTGATCACGTGTTCACACACGTGAGCATATGTCGCAGCGATGTCTGTCTGTCTGTCTGTCTGTCTGTGTGTCTGTGTGTCTGTCTGTCTGTCTGTTGGTCCGATATCTCAAAAACGGCTGATCAGATCACAATCAAGGCTGGTAAATAGATTCAATTAGCAAATGGCAAGGACTGATTAGTTTTTGGTGGGTGTGGCTTGCATACTTTTTGCTCATTTGCATAATTAATGATTTTAGAAAAACGGATATACATTAAAAACGACTGCACACAATTTGACGAGATTTGCTACAAATGTTGATCACATCAAAATATATCAGTAGTGGGAACCATTAAGGGGTGACATGAAAGATAGTTGCTAGTTTGCATATTTAATGAACTTTCCTAATTAGGGATATATATATCTGATTTGACTTGATCAAAATTGACCAAACTTGGTATGTATATTGAAGATACTATAATTTAACATTCTAGAAAGTCATCAAGCATTTTAACTTCACCCAATTCCTAATTTGCATATTTAATGACCTTTGCTACTAAGGGATATATATTTGATTTGACTGGACTAAATTTGATGAAATTTGCTACATGTATTGTAGCTACTATGATACAACATTCTTGAAAATCATTAACCGTTTTTACTGCAGCCAATTCCGAATTTGCATATTTAATGAACTTTGCTAATTAGGGATATATATCTGAATTGACTTGACCAAAGTTGACAAAACTTGCTATATACATTAAAGATACTATGATACAACATTATTGAAAGTCATTAAGCATTTTTACTTCAGCCAATTCCTAATTTGCATATTCAATGATCTTTTCTAATTATGGATATATATACTGGGATTTACTTGATCAAAGTTGGCAAAACATGCTATGTACATTGATGATTATACCAGGTTAAAACAATATCGAAAGTCATTTCACATTTTCATGTCAGCTAATTTATAATTTGCATATCTAATGAGCTTTCACAGTTCGGCAAATATGGCTTGAAGGACTTGGCCAAAGCTAATTACACTTGCTATGTAAAGTGGTGATACAATGACAGAAGTCAATGTTTTTATTTCAGCGAATTACATATTTTTATACTTCATGAACTTTTAGAATTAATCGGCGGTGAATATTGTTCATTATACTCATCAATTACTTTCAATGAAGTTGCAAATATGTGGCAAAGGTTCAAATTTAAATATAATGCAATATATAATGAAACACGTGAGCATTTCAGTTCATATCTGGTTTTGTGATTGATTAAGATCTTTGTATAAATTACAATTTACGTTTTAGCTTAAAAGTTACGATGTTTACGATATTGTTCATATTCACGGGCACATAAACAAACCGTTATTGCGTATTTGTGGTCGGTCGCATGGTTCAGCTCGACCAATTAAAATGCGACGGACAGGGCATGGTAATATAATTCAATTAATTATGATACAAGTAATTATTGGTATTGAAGCTGTATTCTTCTTAAAGCCCCAATAGCTGTGAATGTGTAATGTTCCAACCTAAAAAATATCCTCGGTTTTTCAAGAGTTTTCTTTGAATAAGACCCATTGAAGACTGAAAAAGTGCATAACACTGTCATAAGTGTTGAAAGTAGCATGTAAATTCAAACGTTTTAACATCATTTTATAATTCCCACCATAATACAGAGAAAATAAAAATTACAACAACAAAATGTTGGCCATCGTGTGGTGTACATTCAAGTAAATGGCATCATGCTTCTTTTGGTATGATCACGATGTGTATAGGCAGGAAAAACTGTATTTTGTACTTTTCCTAGGGCGCCATTTAATGAGTGCGGCACCCGTTTATTATTCAGCCTGTTAAAACATGTAGGCATGGTCCAAATCAGCGAGCAGTGATACTTCAATACACGTCCTTCAGTTAGCACATTTTATACACAAACCAACTTTGGTTTGAAAATAAAATCATGAAAACAATGCATAAAATTCGCAGCTATTGGGGCTGTAATGAAGCAAAACTTTATCAATGAGTCTATGTTGATATTTGTTGGTTAGATAATAGGATGGTGTGAGCCTGATCATTAACTGCCAATGTACAGCTGTGAATACCTTGTCTGACTCAAAATTTCAACAGTATTCAGGTGTGATTGGCACAGGTGTTTCCATGATCAATTTAAAATTTTCTGGGAGTGACAATCAGGGTAAGACACAAGAGAGTTCAACAAGTGTCACAATATAACCTCTATGTCATGGTTACTGACTGTGATGTTAAAATTGTGATACACATAGCTGATTTGTTTACTAAAATTTCAGTTTCATTCAGTATACATATTAGTAAATTTATATATACATGTCACCAAAGACAGCAGATAAAGGATATCCATTTTGTTACACATACACATTGTGACACATAAATGATGTAAACATCAAATTTATGTCTTGTTAGTGTCACACATTAAATATGTAACTATCACACATACCATGTACCAGCATGTGTCACACTTACCTATTGTAAGGGACAGGTAAGTTTTTTCGGCCTGGAGGGGGATAATTTTTTGCCGACGTCAAAAATTGTCTGACACCCCTTATTCCAACTTTCGAAAACAAGGTGACCCCCCCCCACCGTGCACGACACAAAGTAAAACAAAAGGTGGAATATAAATTCAATAATTCAATAATTGTCATGCTTTTCATATGAACTGCAGATTTCATAATGATTAGTACACTTTGTAAAACAGACTTTCAATTTACAGACATCAAGATATTTCAGACATATATCTGTGATATATTAAAGTACCGCACTCAAAGAGCACGCGGGAAAAAAAAAAAAAAAAAAAAAAAAAATATATATATATATATATATATATATATATATATATATATATATATATATATATATATATATATATATATATATATATATATATATATATATATATATATATATATATATATATATATATATATATATATATATATATATATATATATATATATGTCTTATTATTATTAAAATTTACACGCCCAAAGGGTGTGCCTGCAACAAAATGATTAAATTTGTGGCTGGCAGGATGCATTTTAGGCAAGTACGAGCCCGTGTCAAAATTAAAAAACACACTGACACCCCCCCCCCCAATTGGGCATTTCAAAAACATGGTGACCCATATCACCAAAGTCAAATACAGGGTGACAGTCCCCCATAAATCCACCACCCCCATGAAGCCACCACCCCCAGGCCGAAGAAACTGACCAGTCCCTAAGTGTCACAGCTACAGAATATCACACATACATTCTGGTAACATTCCAATAAGCTGCATCTCATTGTAATTAGTGTTTACATAAAAATATCTTGCAGTTTTCGACATCATTGGTTGAATTTTTTACCACTTTTATCAATGAATGGCAATGCTTTGTTCTGTCAGGAATGTCCACATCCAGGGTTTTGTTGCATGTTTGCATCCATCCATCCTGCCACTCTCCTTATTGAATTTAAACTTCAACTTGCGGTTTCAGAACATGATTACTTATATACACACACGTCTTGAAGTAATTTTAGTTTGAAATAAAAATCACAAAATTGATTCAAGTTTCTGCAGCTTATGGACTTGTAATCCAGGTAATCTGTGTATGTCATTCACCCTTTGACTTCACACTTTAGCTTGTTACGCACGCATTGACCCACAAACACGGAATGGAATGTCACAGAACCATTTACTCTGTAATATCTCAAATTTATTCAAACCTTATGAAATTTTCATTCTCATTCTGGTATTATATCACTCAACACTGGAAATACAATAATGGCTGTCAATCACAAAATATGTACAACATCAATAACCATCCAAATCTTGCCTGTATAACTATGCAGTGCTGCAGCTGTAAATTGCAAAACTAAGGAAGCTGATTGGTTACATTATAATTAACATATCACACTTTGCACAAGTGAAATTTCAAACTTCACATCAACATGTATGTATCTATTAAAAGTTAAGAGGTTTTGAGATTGGTATCTCATTATTACCAATACAGTTGTGATCAAATCTGCTTATTTTCTAGTCATCCAAAAGACCAGTAAATCACATAGGACTAATATTGTCGACAAGCCCTACATGTGTGATGTATGATGAAATTCAAAATGTGTTCACTAGTCCATTGGACCTGGATAGTGGAAAATTCAGCTGTCAGAGCAACAATATTGGTCATCCTGTACCTTTGACCTCTGGATTTCACTCATCTCTGTCAATCTAGTCACCCCAATTCCCTGTAAACAGGTCCACACTCAATATTGATAACAATAGGTTTGGACCAAACCATTATGGGGAAAGGGTTGATTCTAGCATAAAACACCTCTTGATTCATCTGAATTTAATGGAAACATACAAATATGTTGCTTGGTTGTTATACTCAATTTTCACTAATATCGACCAAATATATCTTGGTCTGCTTATCACTGAAAAATTTTACAGTAGTGGATTAAGAGAAATCACCCAGCTTAATAGATTTTGTTCACTAATCCATGACAGTGATTGTGATAGCTGTAGTGTTTTAGTGGAACCAAACGGCAGTGACAATGTGTTTATGATTTCATCTTTCTTATTTCTCTCTAGTTTTGATGAAGCAGAAAAGAACAAACAAAAATTCTACAAAAATTATTGCTATAAGCATTGGATACAATCTAAATAAACTATCATATCTATTTGCACAGCAATTGCTGTGTCTTTTTATTCACTTTAAGCTGTAAAAACTTGAAGGTCCTGGGATCTTTGATCAAATTTTCAAATAAATTCAACCTAACTGTTTTCATGACATTGTTTAGACACCAAATGAATATGTGGCTGAAGAACTTATATGATCATGTTGAGTAAAAGTCACTTCTGAAAGTGAAACTAAAGAATTCATTGAAAGGCGCCCACAATGATGCTGATGATGTTCTTGATGTGCACAATGCACATCTGATTTCATATCACTTCATATATTTTTATTTTATCACCTAGTTTGGCTTTCTTGCCATTATGGCCCCCAAACTGTTTACATGCTGTACATTAATACCAACGAACTGGTGGAATCTTATTTCATTGGTAAAGACACAGAAACACAGACTTCAGCAAATAATTGTCCATGTTTTTTTTTACCATGGACATCCTACAGCATTCATTCATTACTTCTAACCCTGTATTCTCTGGCACCCTACAAATTTTTGCTTAGCTGCACATTGAAGTATGTCCAGTTTAAACCTTTACACTTTCCGGCAAATGTGACAAGATTTGCAGTATCTGAATTACAACTTCATGAAATCATTTGCATTTCTATAATCTTATGCTGTGTATGGCCAGCAACCATGCCTTTGTATGATGGCATGATGTCAAATATTTGCTTGTACATAAAATCATAAAAAGAAGTGATTTATAGCTATTACAAAGTCTCTCTGACAGCTATTGCTCATTCATGTGAATCCTTCAGTATTGTGTTAATGTTATTTCCTATGGTTTGAATCAAGCCCTAGTAATTATTTTTTCCAGCATTTTTGTTGTGTTTCGACAACATTTTCATGGTGTACTCAATAAAGCATGTCAAAATACCCATTATTTTGCTTGTCAACACAGTCTATAGGTTTGTAAGGTTATTGTTGAAAGGTACTCTTGCCTGAAGGGAAATTCAATTGTCACTCCTACCCCTATAAGGAGAAAAGCCTTCATCCAAAGGATGTATACACACTGTGTTGATAAGCAAATACTGGGTTTTCTGAATACCAGTACTGCAGGAAAAAGACTAAGATACTGCTGTTTATGTATAAAATACTGAAACACAAATACTACAAAACTTTTTGTCAGTTACCATCTACCGTACTGAGGCTTAAAAGTTGATCAGATTACGGCCATTATGATTGCTTTATCTCAAGCACTGAGTAACAGAATACGCGATATTCTTTCCATCAAAAACTGCCAGACTTTATAGCCAATTTAAATGGTATAATATGCTTTAACTCTGCATACAGAAGCCTGAGAAATCAGTGCAAGCAACAAAGCATGGTTTATCGGTACCTGTTGTCTGGATGTTGTGGATATAGGACCTCATAAAGATGCTTGCTGATGATAAATGCAATTTTTTTGGATGTAGGATTGAAAATGTATGCCAACAAGTAGTAAAGATCAGTGTAATATGTTAGCTTACAAAAGAAGAGAACACAAAATATTTAAGTTGACAGCGAATATTAAAATTGGTAAATGTTATCATTGACATCAGGAACTGTGTTTGATGGAAGTTGTGATACTGGCAAACAAACTGTCCAGAATTCAACAAAGAAACAATATCAGCATATGAAAATGAACTTGACTGTCAGTAAATGTAATAATTTGCTTATGTTTTTGGTTTAAAAGTCTGTGACTAGATTTGTAAGCATGTTAATATACACTTTACAAATTTATGTATGTACATGTAGTCTACTTTCATGGATCCATGACATGTGTACGCTACACTGGAAAATCACCATATCAACGAACATGAACTTATACCTTACATTCATCAGCAGTTCTACAGGTTAAATTAAGTGTACTGACCATTTTTTGATTAATGTTGAATTCAACTGTGTAAATATTCAAATGTTTGTTCTACTAGTACAGATGTATTTCACTTGGTAAAAAGAATCCATTGAAACTGAGTAAAATTCCAAAACTCCCATGGTTCAAAGTTTGTGTTTGCCACAAACCCACTTCAGATCAGCTTCTTTCTGAATGTCAATTAGATCTTTTACTGAACGCCATTTACATTGACATGCATATGCACGGGAACCTTCAAAGAAAAGAAAAGAAAATCACATATTTGCATACAATTTAACTGTTTACTTCATTATGGTGCTTGTAAATATTTCTGTTCATAGGTGCTTTTCTTGGGGACTTTGTTTCACGTTATCACCAGGTTTCAAATTTGCAGGGACAAGCAATGATTTTTTTTCCTTCAGTGACAAAGATGATCATTTTTATTCTGCATTTAAGACATATTTGACTGACGCCACGATCAAAGTATTGGTATAAAAAACATTTGTGGTTTGCATACAAAAGCAATGCAAAGAATTGGTTCAATAAAAACAAAACAATACACATTTCACCAGTAGGTGGCGCACTTCAAAAGAGATGACCATTTCTTACCTTTCTTTTTAAGTAGCTTTGCACTCAATTTATTGAAGTCTGGGACATTATTTCTCAGGAAAAGGTAATCACAACTGGAATGCCATTCATAATTATCATACATAACAATCTTAAAATCGCAATCAGTGCATCGTAGTTTATCACAGCTCCTGCAAAAATAGCAAAAAAAGACAATGTTTGATTTCTACACATTTGTGTACACTTTGACGTCACACTGTCATGTCCAACAGATCCTGATTTCAGACACTACACAACCAGCCATTTGTTTTCAGAGTGCAACTGAGATAAGTAAATGTACAGACTTCCCTTTTGAAAATTTGACAGTAAAACTTCATTTGGCAAAAACAATAAAATTTCTTTACCATGAGGACATACCCATTTTTAAGTTCATTGGCAATTTGTTCATCAACAGCAGTGTTCTTACAATTGTGGAAATGAAAATATCTGATTGTCCAGTCATGAAAGATGCACATAAAATTTACTGATATAAAAACATTCAATGTATACCATTTAGCCATACTGACCTTTGTGACATTGTTGTACCCACACCAACAGGAGTACTGGCTCCACCGAGGTAAACTGGGAAACATTTCTTTTCAAGTTGAGAATTTGATGAATGTGAGCTTTCTTTCTGCACCTGTATCTTTTCTAATGGTTCAGGAGCATCACATATGTCATCTATCATAGCATCAAGGTCATCATCACCAAAGGATTTCTTGAACCTGAGGAGGAAAAAAACATAAATCTTATAGATTATGATCTGATAATAGATAATGGGCATAAAAAACACAACTGTACATTATTTTGAACAAGCACATTGCAAATCCTGCAGCAGTATACTGTAAAATGCCATAGATCTGAACAATTGAAAAGTACTTAACATTTACATGTTACAAGTAGAAGGGTAAAATTTCTGAATTTTTTTTCATTTATTTACGTCATCATCTAAAGGGCAAAAATCTCATTTGCAGTATAAGGCACCCATCACCCACTACCTTATTGAATAATGAAGCGCCTTTCTAAAGGGCACAGCACCTTGCTAGAGTTTAGAATTAATCATTGTCTGATGGTGAGACTGCTATTCTTGCCACATCCAAGTCTCAAACTCACAATCCTTTGATTGTGAGTCTGATGCCGTACCCACTGGACAATGATGCCATGTTTATGCAGATGACGAAACCATGAAAAATATCAAGCTGCTGGCATAACATGCACATGGAGAGCAAAATATCCTCCTTTTGACAAAATCTGTCCCTGAACTGATGGAAGGCCTGGGAAGAGTTAGCCATCATAAGGACACTGACGTGTTCAGTGATTTTACTTTTTGATACAAAATACATGTATAATCCTTGCAGATGTGTTGAGAGTCTCATCAAATCAACTTCAACAAACTTCCGCAGATGTTCAAGATGTATGACAAAGGAGACAGCGTAGAGTACAGGTACACTGTTTACCACTGTATTGCTCTTAAAACTCCATCAGCTGTTACATGCCATTGATGTATTTTCCAGTATTATTGTTTTCTTTGTGAGATACATTTTATGTTTCACTTTCCAGATTATGTCAAAAATGCTCAGAGCTAAGCTTGTCTACAAAGCATGTTTGTGTGTACAACGTAGGTATCCAGGGCTTTTGCTGACGACTGAATTTCAGTCTGGACTAGAATTCTTTGTGTCATTGTCATTGCATATTCTACAAAATATTTTATACTGGTTTGGCTAATACTTTGTATAGACAGACTTTTTATGAGTAAAATGAGAACGTATATCAGTATTTGCTTTATTAAAACAGATGCAGAATAAGAGTTACAGGTTTTGTCCCTTCAACAAATATGGGCCCTTTTTCTGTTCAAATGTGAAAATTTACATTAACTGAAAATAATAATATACAATGTAAATAATATTCAATGAATATCAAGATATATTTTGTTCATTGTAGGAATCCATTTCTTAATCATCTTCTGCCATTAGTTTGATGGCAATCAATTAACCTATGCAATATTTGTTAATGGTTATTCATACACTCAGCAGAAAAAATGGCTTTCTTTTATGTAGAAGTTTGTGAAGATTTGTGATTCATTTATGGAAAAAGTAATAATTATTTTCCAATAATGTAAACATCAACTGATGATTTGTGATGACTCTCCCTTGTGTGGTTGTATCAAGTGTTTCAAATGAATCTGTGTAGTTACAGTAGCAGATACGATGGTGGATTTTTGTTGGAATAAGGGTTTTTGAAATAAATCTTAAGCGGATTACTGCTAAGCTGATATTAAATCATTATTTATGAAATGATAACTCTGATTACATAAATGAGGATATTATATACTGAGGTACATTTCAATTTCAGTGTTGCTCATAATCTGGGAAAACAGGCTAAATTTGTCAGCCAAGCTCTGAAGGTACATGTACCGGTATGATGGTAACCGACATGTATCCTTGTTGATGGAGTTCAGTTGTTAGAGATTGACAGTAAATGTTTTGATGTGAATGGAGATTTGAAATTGCATGGACAGCTATCTCACTTTAGTTGACACAGATCTGTGGCTTCATAACTAATAGGGGTAAAAATTGAAAGTCCTTATGCTATGTGGTTGGTTTGTAATGGGCATGAAGCAATTGATAATATAATAACCTATAAGTCTAGTATGTGAAACCTTTCACGTTCAGAAAATAATATACATATCCAATAGGTGTACATATCCTCTCATTTGACATCCAATTGTCAATACTTGCTGATATGTTTTTGCATTGAAACTGACACTAGATTGCTCAGGCATATACGTCATTATCTTGGACATTTCCGATGAGCTAAACAAAGTTACTGATCATCAATTGAAAACCTAAATTTACTTCTAATTTCATCATTTCTTTGGCTGAATACAAACAGAACCACAGGCAGGCTGACAAGACGCTGAATGCAATCAAAGGAATTGTATGTCAGAGTAACGTCACTGTATACTGATCAATTACACAGAAGATAACACTGTGAATTGTTACCAGGATGGACTTACTGCAGCATATGATATGCTCACATTGGCAAACTGTGTGTGAAATGAATGGGAAATAATTCAACTGGAGTAGCACACTGTTCAGCATTTACTGGTAATAGCCTTCAGCTATGAAAGTGATCAATGGACAAAATAACTACACAGTACACTGCATATGTAATGGACAGTTCATATCTGTGTTATTTCTATACTGTAAACATTGATATTTTGAGCACTATAAATGCAAACTCCTTGATTAAGAGGGCTTGCAGGTGTCATTTCCAAAATTTTTAAATGATTCAGGAGACATAAAATCACAAACTACAAAATTTTACATTTTTCAATACTTTTGGACAAATTCTGACTTAATTGAGTGTAAACTGCCATGTCATTATTATTTATACTGATATTACTCTCATCATTACTTTAAAAGATATGTTTTATGTCACTTACAAGAAAACAATAAAACAATAATAGATATGTTGTCAATTGAAGTTTACCAAATTATTCATGAATTGCCTGAATATCATCACCAAGACAGATACTTTATAAGAAGAACAATTACACAGCCACACCGTAAATTGTTTTCATTTAACAATGTCAAGGCTCACTTCAAGTGTGAGGACAATTGAGTATACATAGTTAATATGAGATGGCAAATTTTGTTTGTTTGTTACTATGGATACAAGTCAAACTCTCATGAACCACATTTACGGGATGTGAATGAATACCTAATCAAGGTCAATAATGTGACTCATCAATTGCATGTTTTAACTTTATGAATGACAATATAAAACAATAAGTACTTTCACTTCATTGGTTCTCTTAATATTTGAAAATGTAGAATGCGCAAACACAGAAAAATAGTTTTCTTGCATAGTGGCACACAAAAGATGGTAAACAGTGTCATCATATCAATTGTTGTGCATTTGAAAAAATACATTTTTAAAAAGGTACGTTGGATATAAGATACATCTGAATGGTGAGAGAAATGATCGAATTTGATAACTCTTCCAAGCATTGTGTATGCTTGATGCAGAATATACAATAAGGATAGTCACACTACAGTATTAGTAAAGTTCTATTTTAAACACAGTAGTTCCCCAGTAGCAAAAAGCCTCCAGTACACAACATACAGGGATTTGTTGCTATGGTAAAGTGACCTATTGACCACAATACCGATGTTTTATTGGAACCTTGTGTTGAACTTTGTTGTGATATTTTGAAATATCTGTCAGGGATCTTATTTACTATTTTCTGTGGTATTGTATTAAATGTTTCAATTTTAATAGACTGCAGGAACATTATTATCTTTTGAAATCATTCTACGTTGTAATGTTTCTTCTTGAGAAGTTTTTGAAGTTTGTTTTAAAAACTGAAATCAGATTTACAATCAATGGTCAAATCAGTTCTGACCTCATCTGACATAAAATGCCATTACCTAAATATAATTAATCCAAAATATAAACTTTGGTTCACAACAAAAAGTGGAAAACGGTTAGAATTTTGATTTTAATTTTGAGAACTGAGTTCAGCAAGGATTGCCTTTTGATTGGTAAGATCTTTGGAACTGATGAAGGACACAGTGGTTGTTCAAAAATTTCTGGAGGTAAAATTTTCCACTTTATAGTGTTGTGAACCAAAGTTAACCTTAACTGGTACAATATCCCAACACAGATGAACTTTCATAAACATTTAATCCTAAATATATCATCATCTTGTACGCAAGGCAGTGGTGTCTCTAATCACAGAAACTAAAACAATCATAAATGCCATACTTTTATTTTGACAAGATTTCTGCAAAAACCTGCTGTTGGTTTGTTGTCAACCCCGTCATGAATGCTTGAGGACAGTTAACTAGAAGGTAAGTCAGATATTGCATCTACCGGTATAGAGTGTTGTTGTTTTTTTGTGTCTCTGAGAATGTGTGTGAGTCAAACTAGACTGTAGTATACAGTTCCTAGACATATTTGCCATGTATCACCAAGATTTGATTAGTTACCATAAGCATGCATTGGCAACAAGTTGGTAATTTTTTCCTGCAAGTCAGTAATCATGCTGTTCATGTTAGCAGTAATTATTTTTCCCTGCTGAGTCAACATAATTTGTTTTTGTATTGCAAATTGATAGTCTAAGAATAACACAACATATGTGGTTGTGCTCACAGCATTTGATAGGAGTGGCTTTGGTCCAGCTATACAACCCAGACCTCTTGGAAGTCCAATGAGGTACTGGTACATGTATCGGTATCTTGGTGTTTCACAGCTTTAGAACCAACTCTAATGCTCTGAGTTTTTCTAATTGGCAATTTGACACAGTAACTTCTGTGATATATCTGCTGATGTCAAGGTTTGGTTACCATGAAATGTCAAAAAACAAGAAAGAACTTGTGTCCTTCAAATTATTGGGGTATAAAAATCATTGGTCGCAGTTCTCGCCTTGTAAATACGTATACAGTAGATATGTATCAAACAAGCACTGAGTTTGGTTTTGATCCATAAATTAAAGTTGAAATATGATTCGACAGCAAAATAATTGGCAAAAAGGAAATGTGAATCTTTGCCGTATGCTGAAGTACCGGCCCAGTATATACGTAGATGTTATGAAAATGCCTTTGTCAAGTCTGACTATGCTGTAGGGGTAGCACCACCAAAGTCTGTCTTTAAAATGACTTTCTGTTTGTTCAGTCATGAAAACGGCCTGCTTTGGTGTCAGCATTTACATCTTGTAAAGCAGAGAAGAAGAAAAGATGTATGCAGGATGGTGTAATATCAGTTTGCTGAGGAACAAAGCATGACTTTTCATCAGAATACAGTGTAACTACAGTGGTGTAATTGGAGATAAACATGTCTGATACATCTACCATGGTGATGCTGTTACTATGGTGATTGTATTTCCAATGTGATTCTTTTACCATGGTTGTGGTAATTCCACTTAATGAACTGCGACTCTAAAAAATGCTGGGAATATGTTCAATCATACTGAATTCAATTAAAATGTAAATAATTAAACATTAATTGGATTTCCACCAAGGTGTAGTACAATTTATCTTCATTTTAGATTTGGATTCATTACATTTGAATTAGTAAAGCTTTCATTCTCTCAGACATCAGCAACTTATGACGTACAGGTACAATGCATGTATAAGATGTATCAGGTAGTAACATGGTAATAATTGGCCATGATTGTGTAAACCCACACAGGATCCCACAGAAGTTTGCAAAACCCTGGCACAAACCAATGAAGGTACTTTACATGTATGTTTACACAGGGAGAAGACAGAAGACATTGCTAGTATCTTGACAGAGATTCTACAAACACAGAGGTAATATCTTCTTTGATAAACAAATTCCAAGACAGTTAATGCTTGAGGCAAATCCAAGTTGAATGCACAATGTTCCAGTGCATACAATAGGGGTAGCGATGGGGTAGCGATACATTCGAGGCAAAAAACTTGACACTATAGAACGCACAAATAGGATGTTCTTCAATGACAAAATTTGTAATGTTTAGATATTGTTTTTTGGCTGTTGATCACGTACTTTGAAGTTCGCAATTTTTTTGTAAATGAAATATACTTTAATAATTGTCAGCATTGCTTAGAAAAAATACAGTTGACAGTACATTTTTGAATTAGTAGTTTTGAATGACGTTAAAATATCTGCTGAAATTTGAACATGGAATACCAAGTACATATTGTTTCTCAAAAAATCATTTCCCTTCATGGACATGCCCTAGTCAATACCGGGAACAGGGAGAGATACGTATTTTGTGTACTATGGACAAAACTTTCGGCTGTTCTGGAATAAATTGGCAAATGTTAATCCTTTTAAAAACTTGCTGAACACACTTGTATTTCTACAATGCTGCCTTTGCAACAGGTAGTATGTCCAAAATGCCTCACTTACATTGATGAAAGATTTGATAATCTAAAATGTACTGGTCTCCTCAGGAAGTTTGTGCTGGAAACAGGACTTTATCTATGTAACAGTCTTGTAAATGTATTAATAATAATAATATAATAATAATAATAATAATTTATTTATAAAGCATCTACATCCACTGTGATAAAAAGTGATCAAAGACACTATAAAAATACACTGTTATTTCAAATGAGAAAAGTTCACAGCTAAAAGAAAAATATACAAGTAAAAATTAACTTTAAATATCAACAAAAACGACACTTTGCACATCAACTCATCTGGTAAATATATCAACCCAAACAGGTACATAAAAAAGATTAACTAAAGGCTGTTTATTATCAAAAATTAATAAATGACACATGTGTACTGATGTATACTGTTGTCTTGCTCTAACCATCCGTTTTTAAGGTCTATGCTCTAACTGGGTCAGTTATTTTCACTCAGAGTGAAGCCATTTGCAGGGGTGGCCAGATCAAATAGTGAAATACGTAATTTGAGTATAGAAAATTATGAGGAAATAATCCATGTGCATGCACGCATACATACACAGTTGCTGAAACTGAGCGGTGAAATGGCAGCATGAAGGCAAAGGTTTCCATAATTTTGTCAGTCACAAAATCCACAATAGAAAGAAAGTGATGCCTCAAAGACACTCCAATTTACGGATACATGTCACTATGATATCTGAAGCAATTTGATAAAGTTAAGCTCAATCTCCAGGCAAATTATCACGGCCAAGATTATTTAAACTTATTATACACGCTGTCATTTTCATCTGATTTGTAAAGTCTTGGGATGGATAAAGTAGTTTCCATGGCAACTAATGTACTATGGCAACCATTTGAGTGCATCAATAGTCTCAAACTCCTTAACAAATTTAACTCAAAGAAATACATTTGGATTCTGTTCAGCACTGCATGACTATTTTTTGTTACCCATTTTCTTTCACAAATGATAACAAGGAGACAATACAAATTCACTTTGTGTTTGGTGACCCTTTGCCTAATTGAGGTCATCTAACATTGAAAAAGATTCTTTTGTAAATTTTTCAGTACATGTTCTGAATACCACTACATATTTCAAATATTCCACAAGTGACTCTCTGTCTGTCTGTCTGTCTCTCTCTCTCTCTCTCTCTCTCTCTCTCTCTTTTCCCCCAAATCCTCAAGTGATCCTCAATAATAGCTGTTATTTTTTTGTCCTCACTTCAACCCACTTAGGTTTTACAGCATTTATTTTTGCTCAAACTTTCCGTTAGGAAACTGTAAATCGATCCCTTTCAAATCAAGGATAAAAATCTGGGGTCACTTAGCAAAGTCTGGTTGTATAAAACGAATTACCTGATATTTCCGACACTTGAAATTCAAAATTGTTTGCAATTCCTGTGTTAACTCTGAGGGCAAAATAAATTTTCAATTTAATAAAAATAATGAAAACTTAGGTTACTCCATGAGCTTCAAATGAGTCAGAACATGACAAAAACAGTACTGTAAAGTTTGAGAGTCGGAATATCTGTCCTGAGGCGCATTCTACCTGGAAATACATGTATGAGAATAGAATCGTTTCCAGATA
The DNA here is from genome assembly GCF_041260155.1 of Ptychodera flava. Lineage (NCBI taxonomy): Eukaryota > Metazoa > Hemichordata > Enteropneusta > Ptychoderidae > Ptychodera > Ptychodera flava. The sequence goes on from NC_091940.1 coordinate 39,288,303, forward strand.
ATTACCATACATGATTTTTACTTTTCAACATTGGAAAAGTGGACATATAGCCACATGTATCATTGAGTCAGTTCTTTTATTTTGATTGGAGAGTCTGACTGTAATGAGCACTCAAGATTCCTGAGCTGTTGTGTCACTTCAGAAGCCAATTTCGGCAACATTAGTAGTATTGTATCATGATGTATGCAATATCAATCTCAGTACAGGTTACAGGTATCATCACCTGATCTATACGCTATGTGTCTAAGAGTCTGAACATTGGAAAGTTATAAGAGGTGTCCATCAGAGGACATGCTGATAAAATTACTAATGTCATCCAACCATTGTTTTAGACTCTAATATTATTAGAAGAGTAAGGTAATAGTATAGCTCCATAATGCAATTCTGGATAATATCAAATCACAGATCTCCCCCTCCTCACACTCTAACATTGATAAATTAGACTACATATAATCCAATTATAAATCTCCAGCTAATGTTGTGCCTTCAAGTGCACTCAAATGCATGTACAAAAAAAGTATGTTAGGGGTCAAAACTCATGTGGCTTAGTTCAAGTTCAACTGCAGAAAAAATTTCAACATTACATTCCTTGTGCTGCATGTGAAAGACAGACAATAGTTTGGTGTTTTTTCTAAACCTGTATGGTAGATAGTACTAAGTAGCCCTGTGTACGCGATGCTGTGTACGGCCTCTTTGTGGTGGGAGGCCGTACAATGCCGGGCAACATACTGCAAAGTATGCAGGGCTAGGTAGATACATGTGGGCTTTCTACTTCCATGGCTGTATTTATCTCATTCATGTATGGTACTGGTAGGATAGTAGCCCTGCATACCATGCTGTGTACGGCCTCCTTGTGGCAGGAAGCCATACAATGCTGGGAACACACTGCATGGTATACAGGGCTAGGTAGATAGGCCTTTAACTTCCATAGCTGTATTTATCTCATTCATTTTTGAACACAACTGAAAGGTTCAACTTCAGTGTAGTGTATTGATTTTCAGTGCACTTACTGAATACATAATGACGTCATCAAGACACACAATCAGGACAATGACAATTACAGTTGGTTGGTGTTCCTATTGTATGCTGGATTTCGGAACTCTACACACTGGATCTCATTCTAGCTCAACATGCATTTTAACACCTCACTGCTATTTGTTCATCAGATATAATTAAAACATTTCTTTTGACTGTAGCTCAGCCACAGTTATCAAGATATTGCTCTCATCAAATTTTTGCACATTTAACAGAAACAATGATGACAATCTATGATGAATTGATTTGGTCAAGTCCAGAGAATTTTTTATTCCCTAACAACAAACAATAGTTCAATGTCATAATGGACTGTGGTCATCCTTTTGTGGTTCTTGGCCATCTTAAGCCTAATTCTCACCCATCCACAATTAGGGTACTCAGTGAAGATACAGACCCTGGTCTAATAGGCCAACAAGTAAGGTCATACAGTATCGGTATGAGCATGAATTTTACTGACTTGAGCAATAACCTGTCACAATTAGTAATCTTTGAATACCTTGATGTACAGAATGCTGATTTCCATAGACTTGCCGTAACTGACTTTAAAAAATCTGATTGATTTTTATCCTGTAGTTTCTTTTTTTCTCTCACTCTCTTTGTTCCCTAAAGCAATTGTTTAAAAAGTGTTCTCTCTCTTCATGTTTCACAAACAAACCAAATTCCAGTAGCATCATTGACAACTATACTCTCACAGTGCAAACATCTGGATATACACTGTACACATTGATATTGACAGAAAAACTGTATACCCGGCAGCAATCAGTTCTATACATACATGCATTAAGTGGTTCCTTGGAAAATTGTTAACTTGATGCAACCAGTCTAAAGTTTCATCTACGCCAGGAGCTGTGAAGTTAAAGCTGTGAAAATACTCCCTAGTTCAATCTAGTTCCCTAGTTCAATCGGCAGTCTGGCATATCAAATGCATTTCCTTCATGAAGCTTTTTCCTATCCAAGCAATTTGAAAGCTCACTTGGTTAATGTACATCAACTTTGAAATTTTGTAATTTTGGCTCACACAGGACCGTTGAATTTGCTTTGATAAAAGTTATGTAGAACTGTATATGGTTGAACAAATGGTACAGATATATACTGTCTCTGCTGTACAATGCAAAACCCTTTCAATCCCATTTCCCTAAACAGTGATCCAATTTTGCTGCTGAAAACGATAATCATTAAAATAATATTTAGTGATTGGAGGGTACAATGAACTAGTTTGTCTGGTGATGTAATATTGAATGTGCTGAATGATTCTTCCAGTCAAAATATTCCTGATTTCTTATTGCTGATAGCGATATGTTGTATTTTGTCTTGAAACTATCATTGTGCAATTGAGTTTTTATGTTGAGTCTAAAATTGTTATTTTGATTATATGCCTCTATTAAGGTGTACATGTACTTTAACAGTAAGAGGACATTTGCACTGTGCACTGTAAGAATAACAACCGTAAACCTTTCATAAAGACTTAGGATTAGAGCAGGGTGTGTTTTCACTAATGATGTCAATCTATAGATTTACTCTCAGTCTCACTTCACCTGAGAATATTGATTTCTCTCTTGCAGAAGTGGAACATGCTGACATCAAAAGCACTGCCACTAAAAATACAACATTTTATGACAACACCCATTTTTTTGTTTTAGTAATTTCATTTCTAAATGCAGGTATTTCGACTAAGTCAGCACTAAAAAACAATTACATTCATGGAGCAAGACCTTTTCTTTCTGCTTCACAAAAATACATTAACTCCCAAAGCTGTTGTGGCAAAGAAGGTTTAGTGGTTTATGATACAGCAATGGTGTCAGCTATGTTGTGGTGTGCCATACTGGCTTATGGCAGACACCAGTTCATTGGCAGTATCTGATGGTGGATCTGAAGTCTTGACTAGGGAATAACTATGAAATTACTAAAGTTGTACATGTATTGAAGGCCTTGCTGTTGGATGTGAACATACTGTTTTGAACTGATGTTTAGTCATTCACCGTACTCACAGAAAGCTTGATCATTGTCACTGATTGTTGGATGAAATTAATTCATACTGTCATGTTTTGAGCAAAATTACCATATTTTTTATTCAGATGCATAAAAAAAATTTCAATTTTGTGGCAATGTGATAGACAAGAGTCCAGCTGCACTCACAGTGGGCCAGCCTTTAATGCTTGCACAGTCTGCCAAAGGCAAAATTACCGTCTTAATAATCTCATTTCACACTGATTGAATTTGATAATGGATAATGCTTGATATGAAATTTCAGTGGTCAAGTCTTTCACTGGTATAGCCATTGGCTATACTGTAAATAGATGAAAGACATTTGGCATCTTACTACAAAGGACATGTTGACAAGAAAATTAACTTGAGATTAGGGAAGGTTTTTAATTTCTTGCTTCTGCAGTTAAACATGTTATGTCAAATAACCAACACATTAGACAGAAGTAATTATTTGGCAGTCACACCACATTGAAGTAGTGGAATTGTACACAACAGTGAAAATAAATAACTTACATAGTCACAAGCTTAGCATTTTGAGTTATACCGGTACACTACTATCAGTGTGAGTAATAACCTGCATTCTTTTTACTAATTACTAGTAATTTTATTGTTTTTCTGAAAGTAAAACTCAAGATCCATACTGTTTTTTGAATACAAAAACTACAGTGCTGTTTGTTTTCATCTGTTCTCTTACTTTCACACTGTAACTTCACTTCCATGATACTCAACTCAACAGTCTTGTGGATTCATTCCTTTACCGGTACTTTCCACCCATTGTTAAAAACTGCAATATTTCCTGTCTCTCCGATCAAATCATATACCGTACACAGAAACAGACGTACACACACTCTACTGGTACCTATGAGAGACTAAATCATTGTACTGTACAATGTGGATGTCCTCGTAAATTGACTTCAGAATAGCTACTGTTTCTCAATAACAATTCAAAAACTGAGTTTCAAATTTCAATAAACATTTGATAGTTTGATTTTCATATAAAGAAAATTACAACCAGATTACCATTGCATGCCAAACAACCAATTATATTATCATTATTTGATAGAATTAATTCTAATATGTCACAGACAGATTTCATGGAGCAGTTTTACTTTAAAGTCAACTATAAACACTGCAGGTCAAGCTGTTGATAAATTTTTATTGCTGTTTATGTATTATGGCAATGATTGTAAATCTACTTAAAACCATAACATGAGCTGCCAGTGTACAAATACCATTTACAATAACATTGACTTTCTCACAGTAGAGTTTAATAGATTTTTCTGTATCATGGCACAGAGAAGATACTTGAAGTGCTATGGCCATTCTAACAGAAAACTTTCAAAAAGTCAATTTTCATAATATTTATGAAAAGACAGTTATCATATTGCCGGTTTATTATTTTCACTACTTTTCGTAAATGACTAGATCAATTCGGTAAATTTATCTGAGAAAAAAGTGATTTATCATAACATTTGCAAGTGGCATTAAATGTAATTTACTCACTTCTGAAACTATAACAATGTTGAAGTTCAATTATCCATAAAATATATTCAGTTTCCTAAAATTTCCTAAATTATACCTTTGTTTATCATTTGTCAGGGTACGATAGTGTAACATTCTACGTCATTTCCATTCCTTTAAAACAAGGATGTCATTTCTTGCTTGTTCTTCCAATTGTGGACGTACAAAGTACCAGCCTGACAAACATGTGACACACTGTGTACAATATGCAGATGCTGTGTCATTTATTCATTTATTCAAATTGACAAATGTTGAAAATCAATCGCCAACATTAAATTTGGACAGCTGAACATCAGGCGTATCCTCATGATTTTGAATGTAAAACTTTGAAATTATATTTTACAAACAGAACAATAATATTAGGTAATGCAAAAATGGACTGGTTTGAACCACCTGTTGCAAAAACAAGAACAAGTATTCTGTCAACTCTGTAAAGTTTTCAATCATCAACCTCAATGATCTCCAGTAAAATCTTTGCAGTGTAGTCTTGCATAACTCTATAGTGAGAACTCACACAATGATGTTTTTATTGTATGAAAATATCAGAATTTCTTGAAATTATTTTCATTTTCTATGACTGCAAAATTTTACTCTGTGAATGCCATGGATAATCATAATTACACTGCAGTGTGTAATTGAATCGAAATGACAAAACACCCACTGAGTTTCAATTAACATTCCAATTTTTCTGTGCAAATTAAGTACACAACTATTTCATTGAAATGTCTGTCATATTATGACATTTCAAAGTGTATTTCAGTTACGGGACAAATGTAATTTATTCATTCATCTTTGTTCAGTTGTTTAATTTTTTTAAGACCTAGAATATCACCACAATACTCAAGGACAATACAGGCACACAGTGAACTGAATTTGTGAGTGAGAATACAAAACGGTACAACAACTGACCTTTGAATATTTTCATTCAGAGTGGGCTTTGTTGTGTATCTGGGAAATGTACTGTATTTACATAATCAGGTTAGATAAACAGCTACACAAGGCAGCTGGCTAGCCTTTATAATCTCTCATTGAAACTCAACCAATAGCACGGCTCAATACATTGGTAGTAAAGATTGTGATGGATTCATAGACACAATCACAAATCCGTAAATCTATTAATAATCTTCTTGAAACCTGTGTATCCGTATAGCAACAAATTTTTCTTTCTTCAGCAGACATGACCGATATCATTCTTAAAATTGTCATTACAGAAATAATTAATTAACTATTAATTAAGCTATGTGGTTAGTTTAATTATAATATAAACTGGTAATAATTACATCACAGGGCTATGAGTAGGGCAATTTATACCAATCCAACATAATTAATTTAAAGAAGATTCTTAAAATAGAATCTTGTTGCCATATAGATCTGTAGCTGAGGATATCAAAACTACACTTTTCATTTTGTTAATTTGTTGGTGTAGATTCTACTTCATTGCAGAACATTATGTTTTAATAGACAAGTATCCGTTTGTGTGAGAAATTCAAGAACAATGCGACAATAGTTGGTACAATTTGGGAAATTCTAGTAAAGTGGGACAAAATAAAAACCAGAAACCCATCTGGTATATGACCATTCATAATAGCAGTACCACATAGGGAGAATACTTGATGAAAGTACAATTGAACCGTGCCCTACCCTCTGAATAATTTACAGTGACCGCTAAGTACCAAATAACAACTGACATTTCTCAAGGTATTCTACGGTTGGTTCATCTGGTAAAATTAAACTACGGGGGGATCGGCCTGTCAGGGTTACAAACTGAACTCAAAAGAGTGTGACAAGAACGAAGGATACGTGTCGTCCAAGCCTAGTAACAGTTACCATAATCATCAACTGAATTCAATAACAAACCATTCATTCCTAATGCGATGATCGCAGTTCAGTGTACAATGAGCGACTACACGTCGTCTTGTATAGAATGTCTTAGTGACCCTTTCACGGGGAACTCCCGACTTGGCCGAAGAGAGGTCTTAAAGTGGTGATGTTCCCTGTGAAAAGACACTCACTACAGGTGCTATGATATCTTGATTTGGGAAAAGACACGTTGCTCGTACTTACCCGCTTTTCGTCTTTTTCGACGCGTTCGAACTACTCGTCTTATTTGCTTCTTTACTTTTGCTCTTCCTCGGTGAATTCGTACAAAATTTGGTTTCAACTTCATCTAACAAGTCATCTATGTCATCCTCCATTGTGGATCGGTAACAAGTCACTCACACTGTACACAAACCAAGTGGAAATAGGTCTGTTTCATAGCTATCCGCTTCTCTTCGATTTACAGCTATACTTACGGTAGCTAGCAGCAGCCATACTCTAACCTTTGACATCAATACGACAACATAAACGAATGATCGTACTTTAAGATTGTTGGGGGCGCTGTATATCATTCGTGATGACTGGTCTTTCACATTCTGCTCTTACCCTGTCTGTTTCAGGACTTCTTGAGGGGCGGGAGAATGTGGAAATTTTCTTCCAGTTAGTAAGTACCTCCGTAACAACCACAATATATTTCAACCAACCACAAAATATTTCAAACAACCAAACAAAATAACAACAACAAACAAAAAACCTCTCAATTCATCATCTTTTGCGTGCAGCAAAATTTTCTTGTCAAAAAAAAAAAACCCGGAACAGTGGTCACTAGGAAAAATAAATAAGAAAGTAAGTGACTTCCCGCGCCTGCCGGAAACTACTCTTGATGAATATATGCACAAAGTGCGTCTGGTATGTTATTTGAATGTGATGTATAATTAGCTCATACACAAAAGTTTTTGGAACTATGCCAACAGTTTGGAAGAACTGTCTCAGAAACTTTGTTCAGTTTTCAACGTACGGTAGTAAGGGACTGGTCAGTTTCTTCGGCCTGGGGGTGGATTATTTATTGCCAAAGTCAAAAAGTGGCTGACTCCTACCCCCCCCCCTTTCCAACTTTCGAAAACATTGTGATCCCCCTATTCCAACTTTGGAAAACAGGGTGACCCCCCCCCCCCCCCGCGATAAAGGTCGGGTACACCAAAGGGTGTAATTTAAATTCAACACACACATACAAACACACAAACACACAAACATAGATAGATAGATAGATAGATAGATAGATAGATAGATAGATAGATAGATAGATAGATAGATAGATAGATAGATAGATAGATAGATAGATAGATAGAGAGAGAGAGATAGATAGACAGACAGACAGACAGACAGACAGACAGACAGACAGACAGATAGACAGATAGATAGATAGATAGATAGATAGATAGATAGATAGATAGATAGATAGATAGATAGATAGATAGATAGATAGATAGATAGATAGATAGACAGACAGATAGATAGATAGATAGATAGATAGATAGATAGATAGATAGATAGATAGATATTATTTTCAGGGTATGTTTTAAACATTCGTCATTCTGTGTTTGATGAAATTGTTGATATGTCAGTTGTAAGATAGGAATTTCAAAGTGTCAATTTTAGAGTTTGAATATAGTATTTTGAATGACCTGTGAATGTATGTCACCCTGGATATGCCTAACCAGATGTCCTGAACTGTTGTACACAAAGAGAGAAAAGCAGTAAATCAAAAACTTTGATGGGTGTTTAGACTTGCCAGCCATCGAATAACATCTCCTGAGAAGCCATAGAGAGCTATTTTTAAAAGCTGTAGCCAAATCTGATATGCGCAGTGTCTGAGAGGGCCCTTTCTTTTAACATTGAAACCATGAAAGCACAGCTAATAATGACAAAAACTGCCTTTTGTTAACTATTATTTTAGTCATGTTAAAACCACCTTTTTACAGAAAACCTGACACAAGGGAAAATGGTTGCATCAATGAGAACAAAAAATATCTTGTCAATTTTCTCTTTCTAAAATATGTCACTGTATCAAATTGTGATATATTAGTTTTTGAACAGAAAAGTATCTGGAATTTGTCATGGTTTTCATGTGAACTGCAGATTTCATAATGATTAGTACACTTTGCAAACACTTTGCAAGCATCAAGATATCTCTGACGTCGACATATATCTCTGATATATTAAAGTACCATGCCCGATGGCGCGCCGAAAAATAATAAACTTCCAGATATCTCTGATATATATAGGTATCTGATATATTAAAGTCATGCGGCCAAAGGGCATGCTGAAAAATATGTCGGATATATTGAAGTAATACGCCTAAAGGGTGCGCCGAGAAAATTAAACAGATATCTCTGATATATATATATATATATATATATATATATAATATATATATATATATATATATATATATATATATATATATATATATATATATATATATATATATATATATCGGAAGTATACAGATGTCCTCGTGGGAAATTACAGTGCTCGATGCTAAAGTAAAGCGTTATAAATAATAACAAAATTACTTCAAGTACAAAGTAATGGTATCTGTTACTTAAGTTTCATGCATCCTGCAATCATCAGACAGATGAAGTGGCTGCAACGTGACTGTGATTGAATCATATCCATCCCCCGTCCCCCACCCCCCACCCCCCGGCCCCCCGTCTACCATGGTGATAGGACATTTGTTCACTACAGCGAAACCATTCACCTTCTCTCCATTTCTACCGCTTGCTGCGCTGTGCTTGTGACAAGAATTGGGCAGGGACCAAATCGAAACCGGCCTTGGGTAACCGATGCGCTTCACTGAATCACAAGTTTTTCGTGAAATATGACTGGCTTTACTGCTGTAATTAATTTCAATTTTCAATTTCATTCCTGTTGCGTGAGAACCCTATCCCTTGCTCGATCCATATCTCAGATCTTTCCCATATGTTCAGTATGTTGCATCAACTTTCGCCCCGGTAAAATGGTTTGTTCCAACACAACAGAAACTGATGACGCATGAGGGTTATTTCGCAAGTGGCGTGCAACTCCTGATTTCGCTTAGAATACACACTGTACTGCAAAATCTCTCCTGCATTCATATCGCAACCAAGTGGAAGGCTTGCAGGTTAACGTTTTCATTAATTATTTTAAGCTCAGTTTGGTTGTCTTCAACTTAAACTTGTGAACATGGCTGTTCGTGCCCTGTTCGAAAACAGTAACGAAGTTGGCGTGTTCGCCAAGTTGACCAATGCGTATTGCCTGGTTGCGGTCGGTGGATCAGCAAACTTTTACAGGTATTGTACATGTCCATATTTCCTTAGCATGTTAAGAGTTCAATTCAATCAACAAACGTGACGCATGGGCCTCTAACAGTCTCTAGAAAAGCTTAGTCGAAGCTAAATTGAGCTCTGTCAGAGGTCTGTCGTTTTGTGTAAGAGATTGCACGTGTATCAACCATCACATCAACCCATCTTTTTACCTCCACATGTGACGATCACGCTAGATGTACTATAAACGCTTTCCCGGCCTTTGTGGATCCCGTGTTGAGATACACTTCACCAAAACATCAACCGGATTAGCACAAAGTTAGTCTGACACTCCAGCCAGTCGTACATCCCAACACCCACTGGCATGGCATTTGAGCGGGTCCCACTTGTGTGAACGCCCTGTGATACAACATGCCTTTCACACAGTGAATCAAATGCCTGTGCTCAGGACCTGCTACCGGCAGGTGTGAGGTACAAGTACAATCCTGTAATTTTATATTTAAGTGTGGATAACACCTCCATGTTCCCATAAGTATATTTGTTTATTCGAATCAAATAAAGGAAACAAGAGTTGGTAATAATCATATTGTTACATACCGGTACATGTACACTGAAAGATGTTACTTGAGGGAGCTCTCAACGCTCCTATTCTTAAGAGGGGGAGCATAGGGAGCACTCTTGTGCAACAGATCTTTCAGTCTAATTAATAGGTAGTGCATGTGTTCAACTGGTATGTGATGTTGTTCATAGTAATTTCACTCCAGAATCCATTTGGAATACAATCCTATGAGGAGGGAGTGATGTGATCATTAGGGTAGAAAGCTTCTCTAGCTTGTACTAGGGAGGCCAGCAGGTCGCCCAGGACGTGCTGAATTGACACTCAATCACCAGTGACTTAGTCATGTTCAAAATTGAAAAACATCGATAACGGGAAAGAAAATTGTGGAAAAAAATACATGAGGCTAAAAATTAAAAGTGCAGCTATTCTCTCATATGTTTTTTATTTCTTTATATGAACTACTTACTTTTTGAATAAACTGCAAAATTGAGCTAGAAACGGTACTGGGAATGGCGATCTGAAACATGGCAGCACCTAATATTTACATCGCTGATTTTGAAACGCATTTTTGAAGGTGAGCCAATCAAAACATCCCTTACATCGAATACTCATTTGAAAGCCCAGATCTCGCTCTTTCTCGCGATATAAGGTTCTTCACCAACATAGGGCAGTGTATATGACCAAATCCAAGACAAAAAATTGAGAGCGATTTTTCCGAGACCTAACCCGACCAACTCTCAGTGAAACGTCCTCTAGTACGCAGTTTATCATTATTTCTTTGAATTTTTGCCAGAAAAATGAGAAATTTTGAACAGCTCACGTATTTATTGACGGAGATATTGACCACGCTTCACAGTAAGTGAGGCTACACACAATTCTCAATGATCCATACACACGGAGATCACTCATTGAACTGGAGCAAATTTCTTCTGTACACAGAACAGCTCGGTCCATATATCAAAATTCTGGGACCATAGTTTTGATAATCATAATTCTCTAATTTCTCACGGTGAATAATGAGAAGATCAATCCCTTTTGCGCAGAGGAGATAGCAATTTTGTGATTTTGTCGACATAGATTTTTGACAGCCATACACAATATTTTCAAGGAAACTAAGGGAATAAGTTGCATCTGTGTTGGCAAAAGAAAGGGTATTGATTTTTTTAAATGTTTGTAACAAAGGAAATTTGCATGTCTGACAGGTGGTATGATGAGACCATCTTAGTTGCTGATAACTTTACCATGACAAGTATGCAATTTTTAGCACCTCCAAACATCGACTTCTCATTCAATTTACTCCTGAATTTTAAAGACGATCAATAATTTTGGAACATAGTTTTAACCAATAATCCTTAAATTAAATTCTAAGTTTCAAATTGTTCAGAAACTGATAAAATTGAAGAAGCCTTTACCAAATAATGTCAAAACTCCACATGGCCCCAGTGGTGATGTTTTGAAAGCCATTATTTGGATAAAATACTTTTTGTAGGTAGTTTTAATGCAGTAGAGCTATTCAAAAGTGTCATCAGCTCAAAAAGACCTTCAATTTGATATATCACTTATGCCATTTGAGCTTAATATTTTCATTTTGTCATTTCTCGTTAAGTGTCGTTCATCTGTTGCCATGGATAAATCCAATATGGCCACCATCGTAATCGCGTAATTTTAGGATACATTTGTGTGTGCCATTGAAATCTATCTCCATGCCAAATTTGGTACAAAAAGATGTTTTATTAACAAAGTTACAGCAAATTTACTGTAAATTTCAGCTAAAACTCCTTCATTTTTGTCCCATTGTTCCCATTGTTATTATATGTATTGTCTTTCTACAGAAAGAGTAAAAGTGAATGTTTTAAAAAGCTATAAAATTGTAACCGTTCATCCAATTTCGAAAATTAAAAAAATGTTTAGCTTCTCTCATTGAAATCTAAAAAACTACATTAATTAAAATGCAGATTGAACATTTCAAAATTTCAGTTGGCCTCCCTACTTGTACCCGAATGATGTGATCCATTACAACCCCTCCCCACCCTTCGGTTGTTATCATGGGGGAGTGGGATCCAACCAAGGGCAATGTAGAGATATGCTCGTGGACAGCAGCAAGGGGACTGAAAGATTTTATTGTTAAATTCCTTCTTCCATTTATTCATTTTCCCACATGTTGTGCACCTTTTATCCTTCAAAAGCAGGAAATTTCGCTCAGATTCAGAAAAGGTGGTGTCACTGCTGATAACATGTGCATTCTGTGGTTGCTTTCTTTTTTCAGTGTCTTTGAAGGTGAATTATCAGACGTGATACCAGTGGTCTATACATCAATAGCAGGGTGCAGAATCATAGGCAGAATGACTGTAGGTAAGTCAGCTAGTACTTGTCATCAGCCAGACATCGGTAAATTGATGTTTGTAATTGTAAGTGTTCAGTCCAACCGCCTCTGGGCTCTGCCATGTTTTGTTGCAATCTGATCTTGTGATCATGTGGACTTGCAATGAATAAAATGGGACTGAACGAGGTAATTTGAACCGGAGATAAGAAGGTACATGTGTATGGTAAAGTAGGTCCAATGAAGTACTGGTACATGTGATGGCTGTGCCACAGTTCTCTTTGTAACAGTCAGTAGGATGTCTCTATACAATACTGATGTGTCAATAGCAGACTTTGTGTAGAAAGCATGATTTATTCATTAGAAAATCATAAGAATAACACAATTTGACAGCTCTGTTTTGGATTCAAAATACTTTAACTGGAAAGAAGAAGAAGCAATCTAATTACTCATTTAAAATACGTAAGATGCTTTGAATCATCCACAAGTTTAGATTTATGCCATCTTTGAAAATTAATCACAACATGCACATAGACACATAACACCTAAACAGCAGCTATATCCCTAATCCTACCAGGCAGTATCATTTCCACATCTGCTAAGTCAGTAAAAAGCGGTATTGAGCCAAATCTATCTCCATATTTTCACGTAACTTGGCATGTTATGTTAGAGCAGATTTAATAAGTTAAAACTATGTTGATAGTATTATGTTTTCAGGACCTTCAAATGTCGAAGTCTTTGTTAAAATGCAGCATATTACTGGTTTTAGCCAACCTACCCAGGTGATGACATACGGCAGGATAGGGGACCATGGTTAACATACCTACATGTATACTTGTTTCCATGCTCAGTGCAATAATCTCAAATGACAACTGACCAATAGTCCACATATTCTTCCTTCTCAGAATTATTCTTATGTTTGTTTACATGCTAGGTAATCGTCATGGACTTCTTGTACCAAACACCACGACAGATCAAGAGTTACAACACATAAGAAATTCTCTACCAGATAGTGTCAAAATACAGAGGATTGAAGAAAGACTATCGGCATTGGGAAATGTCATCGCCTGCAATGATTATGTAGCATTAGTCCATCCTGACCTTGACAGAGTGAGTAGCATTTTGGGTCATAGGTTATGTGACATGATAATTATCAAATGACTTCCCAACTTTGACTCTGATGATTGTTATATTTTGGTATCAGATGAATTTACTGTCAAGATATCTCAACCCATTGACGATGTGAGTAACTTGTCCAGATATACCATCATGTCATCAAGTTGACAGTGTACGGTTTTAGACAGTTATACAGTAGTTTACAGTTTGCTGATAAAGTGCCTGTAAATACATGCAATCGTCAATGAAACCACTTGTTCTATGTGTGGTCAAGCAATTTCATACCCATGGCAATAATGGATATGAAAAAGGTACCCTGGTCTCAGGGAAATTCAGATCACAAGATATGAATCTGGTACAAGTATCTGAAGTCTTTCTTCCCCACCATGTGCCTTGTCAGGAGACCTTTCAACAAGGGAAATGACATTGTCCAAGAAAGTCAAGATTTTAACCATTCCAATGAAATATCCATCACAGTATAGATTTCTTAATTATACCCTCTCCCTTTTTCAAATACAAAAGTAAAGACTTGTATTTCTCACTTTCAGGAAACTGAAGAAATTCTAGCAGATGTTTTGAAAGTTGAAGTGTTCCGTCAGACAGTAGCAGACAATGTACTTGTTGGCTCATATTGTTCCATAAGCAATCAAGGTGCCTTGGTAAGTTTATGTTACTCTACAGAAATCAATGTGCCATTTACTTTGAATATCAGTGGGTTATTATGTCATTCAACTGGATCCCATGAAATGCCCATGTACAGAGTAAATACCACATTTGGCTGAGTATAAGCCCCAGATCTCAAAACAGGTAATCCTTTGGAAGTAGATTATGCTATAGCAACACTCAATGCTTTCTGCCATACACACTTCATTTATGCTAAGGCCATTTAAAGAAAATTCTTTGTTTGCCGTCCTTGGATTTTTGAAAAATTTACCAGCCATCCAGGGACAAAACACAGACAAAAACACAAGTGAATTAACGTAAGCTCAATTTTTGTTTGTTTTCTTTTGGTAAAATAATATTTTTATTTCATCACATTAAACGCCAGTGACTTGCAAAATGCCAATCCTCAATAAACGTATACAGAAACATAGAATAAAGTTTTCACAGAAAATATGTTACAAAGCAAAACTTAATGTGAGTTTAGAATACAAATGTATAAATCCTATCAAAATAAGGAGGTAGGTAAAGTGCATTTAATTTTCAATATCAGATGTTAATTAGAGAAGTTCAGTGTGGACATTTTTTGTGGAAATTTCCTCAACAATATGGTAGATTCATCTCCTCGCTTTCCTCCAATATCTATCAATGACAGTATGCCTTGTATTTGACAAGGTTGAGAACATTCTGAATTTATCAGATTGCAAATGTAGTGATGTTCATTTTAAATGGATTGAAAGGATGGCTATGTTGTCAAAGAAGTGTTGTCATTCCCAGAGTAATGTCACTACAATTGGTCCACAAGATTGATTCTCTCTAAGGGATATAGTCGTCGGAACTGAACTCAAAGGTCGTATGGGACCCATACGACCAATATAAATACTGTATTCAAGGTACGATGGTGATTGATGAAAGTTAGAACATGTCTGTCGTAATCTACATTGTATAATTTAAATGTTGCAACTATGATGATGTGGTGCATCTAGATATCCTGCACAAAATTTAAAAAAAAGAAACACGCAGGCGCAGTTCCGATGACTGTTTCCCTTTCATCAATCAGAAACTGTTGTACATCACACTAAACCAATGAGAAATTGTCTAGGTCTTAGTGCTACTGGGAAAAAAAACTGTTTAACGATGGTAATATTTGTAAATGGATTCCAATAAATATTTCATAGAGTTTGTGTATCAGGTCATATATGTACACTTTGCAGTGGCTGTAACTAAAATTCTATGTTATGTATAGCTACTCAAACCTCGTCTGATATAGATCATTAATTTTTGTCTTCTCTTTATGTTTATATTATTTACTTGCTCTGTAGGTACATCCGAAAACGTCGATAGAAAATCAAGATGAAATATCCTCATTACTTCAAGTTCCACTCGTGGTGAGATTATTTTCCATTATATTCAAACAGACATGAAATAAACTTAAAAAGGCCTTGGCAACAAGCTTCATTCAAAATGGTGTGAATTCACTGTATCTGTTTCATGCAACTTTATATTTCATATGAATTGCAAATTCCATATTTGATGTTTCTTTATCAGTCTTCACATCTTAGCTTCGAGAGGACTGATGAAGCTTGTTGATGTCAGTCTTTCAGTCTTAGTCCACTGTCATCTGTTAAACTACTTCCTTACACTTTTTACTTCACTTCCTTTTATCAAACTACTTATGTCCACAGTTCAAAATCCATAAATCATAGCGGCGCCTTTGTGCTTAACCTTTCTTGTATAGAACATTGAGCTGTTATCAGGAAGTTAATAGGAATAGTGGTACAGAAGAATCCACTACACTGGCTTACACTCACCAACGGCCAAAACGTTTTGATGTTTGTTTGGGATGGGGGCTGCAATAGCAGTAGTAAATGGTTAAATTTCCATTATCATAGGACGTTTTAGAAGTGTAACTTCATATCCAATTTGTCTTTTGTCAGGTTTTGGCAAACAAATTTTAGCTAAAACAATTCAGACAAACTCTACATTCTCCCAATTTTTGCCATCAATGTACTGTGTACGTGTATAATGTAATAAGTAACATCTTACATAAAGCAGAGCAGTGTGACATGTTCCTCCCATTCATGAGATACTTGTCAGTAGGCATCAGGGATGCACACAATAAATTTGTTGATGTACGCATTTAAAATTTATCATGTGTGTATTGTACCCCTAACGCTGAAAATGTATGATAATAGTTCTTCTTAAGTAATATTCCTCAGACAAACATATTTCTTTAAGGCGTTGTTAGCTCAAGAATTGACTCAAATTTAGTAACTTCAGAAAAAAGTAATACAGTTGTTCTTACCAATGTAATGTTTGTTGTGATGTTGATGTAGGCCGGTACAGTAAACAGAGGAAGTGAAGTCATTGGTGCTGGCATGGTAGTCAATGACTGGAGTGCATTCTGTGGACTTGACACAACAAGTACTGAACTCTCAGTCGTGGAAAGTATTTTTAAACTTGGAGAAGCTCAACCCAGTGCTGTAACATCAGAAATGAGAGCCTCATTGGTCGAAAGGTAAGCTGAATTTCCACATCATCTTCAACTCTTCATAAATTCAGCCAAATCTAAAGGAGTCAGTGGTTGTGTGGATTGTCAGAACAGCAGATTACATATCCTATGATGACTTATGATATTACGACATACATTGATTCCATCATCGGTGTGTGTGTTGTAATTGTCAGTAGAATAAACACCAGTGTGCCCTCTAAGCAATATATGACGTGCCACGATGCAAACAAATTGCCTGTGAGGCAAGCAAGTTTTTGGTTTACATGTGAAGACATAAGGCTGACATGAAGAGTTTTCTTAAATTTGCCAAATTGGCGCAAAATTTTCAGAAAGAACACATTTGTCAGAGGGCACATGATAAACACTATGCCGGGCCAAAACAGTAAGGTATAAAGCCAAATTACTGGTGTTAGCTTTCTACAGTGTAGGTAGAAGGGATGTGTAATTTGTGTAAATGTAAAACACAGAGACCCCCCTAGCTGGGTGTCCTCATCTCCTTGTCCAAGAATTTGCTTAAATAGTTTCAATATCTGAAATGTTATACATGTCAGATTCAAGAGAACTGCTTGATGTTACTTTGATTTGGCAAAAATGGCACTAGCCATGGCCTATTTTGGAAGCCATTATTTGAGAAAATAATGCTTGGATGAGTGAAATTGAGTAGATTCACTCTTGGATAAGACAAATGAAAATGCATGGGTTAACTTCTGGTCACTCATACTGTGATGCACACATTATAGTCACACTGGTAGTAGGGTCCTTCAGCAATACGACACAGGTCCACTCAACTCAGTTCAGTCTGTGAAGATTTTATAACATATAATTGTGTTCTCACTGTTGTACCCATCAAACTGATAGCTTATTTGTTTCTAAAGGAAATACAGAGTGAGAAATTTAAGATTGCTTCTGCATTTGATTCTTAAGTATTCAAAGCATTCCGCAGTGTTGATTTATAAATTTCAAATCATGCACTGATTTGTGTTTAATGGTAATTACTAAAATTGGCAATATGTAAAGCAGCTGGAGAGAAAGTGATTTATTCATTTGCATGATTGCTATGTAAAGTAAATAAGACTCTCACATAACGCAGAAATCATTCATGACTGTGAGGGCGCTTTCTTTGTGACATCACTCATGGAGGTGATCGATAAACATGGTCAAAATTTAAACATATGCATCTCCTTTTCAATTTCTTTCAGCATGACGTAATTGACTGTAGGAGAGTTTCACCACATGTGGACCTGACACTTCACAGCGTCTTCTAGATAACTTTACCATAGCTGCCATGACTACAGCAACTTGACACAGCTGAAACACCTTACACTTTTCAGCAGCTGGAATTGAAGGAATAAAATACATAGAGTGTCTCATTTGAAACACTCTCACAGGGTCAAAACAAGGTATTATTTTAATTTTCATAAAACTTTGAAAACTTACCAGTGCTTGACTGTTTGCCAAGATTTCGTCAGGCAGTAAAGGACATATATTTATAAGTTTTTATATGTCTGTATCATAGTTAATGATAGATAATAAAGCTATGTCATTAATAAAAATATGAAATAAAGACACAATAATTCAAATATTTTTCTCACTGTGTCGACTAGGCTTTCTTTGTCTTCTTCCGATACCATGTAGAAATACTTAGTATTTTTGGCATATCAACATAAACTGTTCATGCGTAATATGTATTGTTAGTGTTTATATCGTAATTCAGGTCTTGACCTAAAATTAGTTTTTATTGTTCATGACACAGACACAGACAGACACAGACAGACACACTCAGTGACAGACACAGACACACAGAGACAGAGGCAGACACTAGGTGACAGACAGAGACTGACATGCACACACACACTTGTGTGCAATATTGACAAGGCAAGTACTGAGCATTTCACCATGATTTATGAAGTAGACCAAGCTGTCAAAATAAATAATAAAACTTTTCAATTCTGTCAAATTTGATTTCTGTTACACTATTTAAATGATATCATGGTACCACATCAATATGACCATTTAAGTAACGGTGTCTCTATTATACTGAAATGTGTTTACTGCAAAGTTTAGACTAATTGTAACAATGAGGTATCTAAATAAATTGACATAAAGTTATTACACTTGCTCCAAATATTGTGTGCTAACAACTTCTATATCCAAATGTTTATTCAATAACCACTTGGATTTGACTTGCCTTTATGTCTACATTATTGTATTATCAGCTGCTACTGAAATGTTTTAGGAAAGTAGTCATTATGATAGACAGATTGATGTATGCACTGTTTGGACAGTGTTGTCTTTCAGTGTTGTCTTTCAGAATATAGCTGAAGCAGCTAATAAATACATTCTGTAACAGCATATACTGCCTACACTAAAGTGTTTGTAGTCTCATTGTCAAGTTCATAGTGAAATTTCTCAAGTTTTAACAAAAAAGGAAAAATATTACTCAATTTGCACCTTGCTAACATTTTAAGATTTCATGTACAATCATGACCTAAAAAAAATTTTCGTTTCACTGACACATACAAAGTGAACAAACTCTTGACAAGATGAAACATGATTCTGTGGTGTAAAGTTGATGATCATGTATTGGTCACATTCCTTTTACTGCCTATGAAGAGATCTGTTATCTCAGAGGATACTTTGAGTCATGTAATTTTCTGTGAGAGTTGTGATATATTCTGTATCATTTTCAACAGTGCCCTCTAGTGACAGTGACTGTTACAGTCAGTGCACAAATCTCTCAGATTTTCTCAAAGGCCTAGTCTGATAGAATATGAAAGTATCTTTATTAAATAAAACAATACAGTAAAATCTTCAAGCTGTTTGGTATTTTATAACATTTGTTTAGTATTTGTTTAGTGAACATGTTTTAATGAAGTGGTCATGAAAATCCAGAACACTAGCTTGCCAAAGATGCAGCAGATTGCTGCATGTGTGTTGTGTTTGTACAACGGTAGAGTTGACTTTTCAGATCCTCAGATTCAGATCCTCAGATTCAGATCCTCAGATCTGAATCTGAGGATCTGAAAAGTCAACTCTACCTTTGTACAACAACTGTTTGGTTTGATGAAGTAGTAGCTTCTTCTGGCAATGTGCAGTGTCTCAGAAGATTTTGGCTGATTGGTTGACTAAACATCTTTGTTATTATTCAATCATTTCCAATCAGCTACACAAATAGCCTTAGTTAAAAACTCCTCAAGTTGCTGTAATAAAATTTACCAATCAGATTCAACCTTGCGAGCCACTGTACATAACTACTTTGTATGCCAAAGTAGACATTGTACAAGTGAGAGCTATTGTGTAACAAGAATACATTTGCTCATATACAAAGATGATGTTTTGAAAAGCAGACAAACAGCAGACATCCAGTTGGCTAAGACTTTTTGACATCACAGCTTCTAGCCATGTATGCAGTTAGTACTTTTGTCTACCATTCACATATATGGTATCAACAGTCTAGCTAAGCAAGAGCCAGGGCTTCAAGATCGAAGTACTTTGTAGTGAAATTTGCTGGAGTTGATTTATTTATCAATGCCATTTGAAGCTATGGGTTCAAACTGATGAATACTTTACAATCAATCAATCAATCACAAAGCAGACCTGTCAATCACACAACTTTAGTAAACTAGCCAATCAGAGAGATTGAAAATTAAAGGAAATGATCAGAGTGGAATTTGAAAAACCAATCAGACACTCTGAAAATGAAAAAATACAAATACGTGTAGTAAAGTCCTCACTAGCTGTACCAGCACAATGAGCTAGTACCTGCTAACCTCATTGAGGATGACATGTAGGCTGAAGGATACAGTAACACTTTGCTGCTAACGGCAAAGTATGAGAGAGTTAAACGCAATAAATGCTGTGTTTTGCCTCAGTGTAATAGCTTATCAAGATATTTGGCAAAGCTTTCTACTATTTTTTGCCCACCGTAGGTTCAGGTTGAGAACCGTTCTTCTGTCGCCAAGTAGAATATCACCAAAATCTGATTGATCGGACCAACATTCCCAGTACACAATTTATGGTGATAGTAAACATCGCTTGAAATCATGACCCATTCACCTGCAATTTCCTATTTACATTGCCACATGCTTTCTCTAACCTCTAACCCTGCCAAGTGGTAGAAACCAGACCCCATGTAGAAACCAGGCCATAGTCTGCTACCAAATACACCACAACACTTTATACTGGATTATTCATAGAAGTGTCAGACTTCTTCTTTCACAACACACACATCGCACCAAATCACCTCATATTGCAACAGAGAAAGTGAAGCAAGCCTCTATGATACCCCTGTAAAGTGATTGACAGTGCCAAGTTTGCCATCACTTCAAGTCAAGTTTGCGTGACTGCTCGATGTTTTGTCAGTATGTTGTCTGAAGCAACTACCAGAGTACAATTGTTTGGTGAGCAATGTTTGTACGTGTCAACAGCAGTGACGTGATTGTTCCTGATCAAAGATAAACATCTCAATGATGTTCTTTGCAACCCCATTGATCATTTTGATGACCCCTCCGTGACATCCTGATACTCTTAGTAACATGTCAAATTTGAAAATTCAAACTTTTTCTGTAAATGCAAATTTTAAGCAAAGACAGCAGTATTTCAGTAAAGAATTCAGTGAGTATGGTTGCAATGACAGATTATTCAATAAAACCAGTTTACTCAGTAGTTAATGGGAGACTCTAGTCGAACTAACAACCTGTGCAAGCTGACAATAACCAATGTCAGGATGCAAAATGATGTAGTTGTCAGGAAAATTGTCTATTACATTTGAAAGCCAAATATTCTGGTGGTGAACTTTCTGGATTGAATAGGCACACTGAATGTAGAGGTTCTGATGGGTCATAAATGAAAGAAAGAGAGTTTCAAGTTTCAGTATTAAGGAGGCTGCCCTCTGAATCTTGTTTTGCCAACAAAAACTTTATTGTGGATATTTGTTTCATTTCTTCAAACAAGTTGAGTTTTTTCTTCTCTATCATGCGTTTTAGCATTCATAAACAAGGTCAAATGTGCTACTAACAATTCCCACCCCCACACTTGGTTAGCATTCATTCTAATGCAATCACCAGGTTTTATATCAGTAACCAAGGAAGTTAACGCCTGACAACATTGTGTTGCTGATGAAATTTTATTCATATGGATGACATCAAGGTAATTATATGAAATAACTAGGAAAGTATTTGTCGTTGAACTGTTTACATCGGCGGCAGCAAGCACAATTACAGAAAGGTCTTGTATTGGTTTCAAAGCCTGTTTCAAGGAGAATGAAACGAGTCGCTCGTCTTAAAACTGACTGATGTCACAAGAAAGTGTGTCCCTTCAACTGGCTTCCTAAGGCTGATTTATATTTTATGCGTGTGTGCCCGGGTAAACAGAACCAAATTGTTCCTTTCACGTCTTCAACAATGCATCGTGGATACAGGTATTTTGTCCTGTGTTGATCAACAATACACAGCTCGTAAAGCTGAAAAGTCACGCCATAATTTATTTGAGTTCTCTGAGCCCTGCGGTCATTTACAAAGTAATAGAGGGCGCTGTGCATTATTGTTTTTCTAAAATTGAAGAGGCCCCAAGGTCGAACAGGGCAATAGTCACTCTGTCAGTGTGAGTAAACCTATTGGAGCTCTTTTTGAACACCACATTATGAGCCGTGAGAGATAGCACAGAGGGGATTGTTCACCTTTGTTGTTGACGACAAAGGTATTCTTTGATATCCAAAATGTAATTTATCTAACACACCATTTGGCCTCGATAATACAATTCAACCCCACATGCTGATATTTGTGTTGGAAAGGTGAGGCATCGGCAAGAAGCGCTAAAATGAAAAGGACATTGAAAGCGTTCAGATTTTGTCACAGGCACCAACTGTATGATTGTCATTGAAATATACTCGAAGTTTCCGAAAGTGCTGGGATTAGCAAAAAGTGCGTGTTCAACTGATTTGTATACCAACCCTGCAAGGGCCTGTTGATGTGAGTAGGCCCAAGGATGAAATATATTCTGCTAGAAAGCGGTGAAGACTTATTATCAGTGGTTAAAAATTAACTCTTGTCACATTATGTTTGCCATAAAGTCAATAGTTAAACATCTTTGATACTTAAATTCAGATAAACTACCGTGCAGCAAAGTATATAACAAAATGTGTTATGGTGAACTGCGTGAACTCTGTATGAGACGAAACCAGTTCTGGAACTTGTGTTATACCTCTGATCTTGCAACCGTTCCGGCAATCATTTACTGGAGCCTGCCCGTAAAAGTGGATTTTTATGAGGTTTCTGTGTACCCAGCACTCATTAATGCCATGGCGTAAATTTAACTACCACAAACATTTTAGCATCATCACAAACACGCTCAAATAATTGTGTAAATAACCATTAAAGTGGCGTCTTCCATGACGCAATAACGACCGCACCATCGCATTGTGGTACAGCGGTGAGGCATTGCATGATAATAATGTGCGATATCGACTTTAATGGCCCAATATTTCATGTGACACTGAATTTACAGGGGTAAAAAGATCACGCAATAAAGTATGTAAATAATTCATTTTTGAACCAAAAGATCATACGGACGGTTGATTCAACTTTATTCACACACATATCACAGAGCTTCAGGCTATTTTCGAATGATTGGAGGTACGCAAAATGAGTGCCGGGGTAACAGTGCTGAAGCGTACAAATTTAGTATAGCCTACATACCAGAGAATCGCGAGTATTTCTTGAATGTTGTTTCGCCATACCAACGCGTAATAACTACCTACTAAAATCACTGAATCTTTGAATTTATAAGTATTTCGACGGTTCAGGCTGGGAGGCAGTAGTTCGTCCAAGACTTAATTGATAACTGAAAATCGTGTCAGTTTTTGTTAGTACTCGACCGTAGCTATCGTCGCTAGCTGGTCCTTCGTTGGAAAATGTCGCATTATTCTTCACACCCGAAATGAAATTAATTAACACATAGCTCTGCTGTCGGTTATAGAATTAAAATTGTATGGCTGCATTTGCCAACCCTATTCGATGCCCTGCAACTTTGTGATAAGTTCCTGTGGACACCTGTGAATGCATGATTGCTGAAGTTAAGAGGTAGATAGTTCAAGGCTGCAGAGTTTAGAGCCTGCATAAATCCGACAAAGGTCTCTACGACAATAAACCACCTGTTATACAGTGAACATACATGTGAACATGTTCAAGGTGAGAACCATAAACAGAGCTCCTAAGTCCCTTCTGGAAAAATGTCTCTAAGTAGGCCTACATACATACATACATACATACATACATGCATGCATGCATGCATGCATGCATGCATGCATACATACATACATACATACATACATACATACATACATACATACATACATACATACATACATACATACATACATACATATACATATACATACATACTAGCCCTGCGTACATGTCTGTGTGTTCCCGGCGAACACACAGACCTGTACGCAGGGCTAACATACATACATACCTAACATCTCACGTCACAAGGGACTGTAATATTACTCATATAAAACCAACACTCACCTTTGTAACGAAATGATAAATGTTCATGACAATGTTTATGTCTGGTGTTCGAAGACATTTATTTGTTTTGGCATGATCCGGTATAGTAAACAATTAAGCATTTTTTTCGTAGTTACTGTACATAGTTTTGTTTTACGAGACTACTTCATAAAAAAAGTCATAAAATCTTTTCAAGCATTGTGAATGCATAGAAAAAGCCGTGATCTGCGGTGACTATGGCATCTCATTGAGAATCATGTCTAGACCTGGCATGCAATGTTTGATAAAAATCTCGTTTCGCCGCAGTTGGCAATTCAGAGAGAGAGAGAGAGAGAGAGAGAGAGAGGAGAGAGAGAGAGAGAGAGAGAGAGAGAGAGAGAGAGAGAGAGAGGAGAGAGAGAGATCATAGGAATCATAGGAGTATCTTAAAATTATTAATAATTATATTAATAGTTCCCTGCCGAAGAATATGTAATCATGGAAAATATTCGTTACACACAACTCGAAATATCTTCTGTTATCTAAATCCTGATAAGACTAAATGGACGGCGGCCGACGGGACAGTGGCATAGCGTCTCAATCGTCGAGTATCTACTCGACGATTGAGGCGTCATGCCAGTTTTCCCTTTCGACCCGCCAAATATTATGCTGAGTTGCTGTTACCCGTCACTTGAGAGCCTTGACAACAGACAGTGCAGTGAAATTCCTGAAACTCTAAGCTTACCAGACGGTACACGACAAACTATGCTACTGGCAGTAACATGTTTGAAGCATGGCCACATTAAACTAAAATATGTCGCTAGCGGTATAACGTTCTGATTTCTGCAATCTCTCTGACGGACGGTAAATGTAATTATCGTGTCGAAATTAACTATTGCTTTCTCTCAAACCGAATTTTGACACTGGTACACCAGTAAACGAGTCTGTTTTAAACTCCAAATAGAGACAAGCGGTCTTTCTTTGCATTCCGTGGAAACCACTAGCCCTTTGTCAATATGTTTAGCCTGTCCATAATACTTACACACAACCTCTACCTGCATGGAGTTGCTTCATTCAAAAGTGCCATTCAAAGCATAATCAATGCACAGAAATTGTCAATTTTCTGTTCGTCAAGCAAGTCCGTTTGTACGAACCCTTTCAATGTAAATTGTGTGGTAAAATCCGCAGTAGTACATTAGCCTAGGTGTGGTTATCTTTGGTCCAACATTCAGTAGGCCATGACCCTATCTTATCGGAAAAGTATTACACTATCCCCCATTACCCATTCCCGTGGTTTATCTTGGGGGTCGTGCGATTCGTTGTACTGTTAAATAAACCTGATAACAAATAATTTTCCAGATACGAGTTGCCATTATGCCTAACGATGTCGTCCACGTCATATTTATGCCCGGTTTCACCGTCCGTCGACACAGACGAGTCGCTTTCTGTTGCCGTGGTGTAATCGAGTTCTGATTCCGTATCGTCGTCGTTTTCGTCGACATGGCTGTTTCCCCTATCAGGCGGTTCAGGCGCAACTTTGTGTATTGGTATAATCCTTTCCTTTGGTGGAGGTTTGACTGTTATTTGGGAGCTTTTAAGGACAGAACACCGTCTGGTAACAGTGATGCCGTCACTGTTTCAGGTTCGACATTTGACGGCAGTACATATTGGCGACTGAATTCGCGGGAAACGTAATCAAGTCCACATTCCCTCTCTTCATGTTTAGCATGCACGATGACACGGTTTTCAACGCCACGTACAACAATTTCGTCCAGTTCATAAAGACTTACGTCCAAAAGCACTTCCCAATATTGGTCATCATTTTCAGACTGATTACTGCTGCTAACCGAGGTCACTGACGGTGTCCTTAACAACTGGGAGCCTTCGCTGCTAAGTGACATGTGTCGCCCCAGCGGATCGCTCGGCGACGCGGACGGCGAAAAATCCCACACGGTGAAGCCATTTCGCAAGTTCTGGTCAAATGGCGAGCGTTGCTGATTGAAGGGCGATCGCTGCGGCTGACCGAGACTCGAACTGGAGAACGTGGAGAAATCGTCCACTTTAAATTGATTGGGAACGTTTTTCTTCTTCTCGTTGCCCGACATGTTGGCCACATGGACACTTTAATACGTCGATCGAGTCACATCTGTTGTTTGAAACACAAATACGATCATGCAGCCCAGGTCGTGTCAACAAACAACGGCTCTTGGCGGCGTGTATTACCTATGCTGTTCCGGTGTCCCGTCTAAAGATTATAGTGTACTGTAGACAGTAGAAGTAGACAGACGATTTAATAGAATGTCCGATCGGATGCTAGAATAGTTGGGTAGCAGCAGCGTCTGGTTAGACAGAGACAATGTGACCCAAGCTGTCACGGCTTCGATGTACAATGGGCAGAAACAATTGTTAGACATCCTTTATAATTCACCTGAATAAAAGGGGGCGCGCTCCCTAAAGCCGACAAAAATGCTTCTTTATAAGTGATGATTGTGACCCTGCCCTCCCCGTGAAATGGACTGATGTAGTTCAGTCCAACATGTTACCTGTAAACATTCCAGCATGGCCCATCGGCTCGACCTCGGCCGTGTGCCCGAGAGTTTAATGGCCATTGTTAAATGTACACAATAAAAAAAATTCTAGCAATAAGCTTAACACGTATTCGTCTGTTTGATGTTACCCAAAATAAAACGTAACTTATGAAAATTGCTATATCACTAAGGAAAGCTTATTTAACTTACATAATCTCTTCAAACATCGTATTCGCATGTTGAACACTATTCATTGCGAACTCAAGGACTCAAAGCGATTGATCATTTGTAGACCGAACAAAATCAATAAACTACATTTGCGGATGTTTTTTTAATCCCTTGAAATAGCCTTAAAAATGATTTCGCATTTTTTACTTCATTTCGTTATTTTATTTCACATATTTTTTTTTTATTATTTCATTATTTTATTAAGCCTTTTTACCGGCAGAGCAACCCTGAAATTTCATATAAATACGCGACAAGCTGTGACTTGCTCGAGTTTAACAGGTACGGTACTGAAACGAATTCATAATACATTACAACAACTGTTTCAGCATTTAAAGCAACACAGTCTCCTGAGATACGGAAAAAATATTGATTAAGTGTCAGCTACTAGTGAACCAAACACTTCTTCAGTAACTGTAAATCAATGAGAAGCGATATATATTATTAAATCCAGTGATATCAGAATTCCTTGCCACAACTTCTTCTGGAATCGATTCGTAAAATCGCTCACCGTTTCTGTTGCTTTACCACAAAAATCCCTGCAACAATATTTGTTGTCCAATTTCGTACGTCATTTGCGAGGAAGATCGAGTTTCGACAACTTCAATTGAGCTATGTGTTAATGAAATCAGCGTAATGGATACGAGACAACATGCTCTCTCTCTCAACGGTGGTAAGTCGTTCATTTTTCTTCTAAATTTACAGGAGTTGGCCTGGTTCCTCGTTGTGATATTCAGATAGGTGATGTCATTGTTCACCAATCTGACACTGTCATGATTAGTTGCAGGGGCAGCATTTCAGCACATGTTGTTAGGCCTAATGTTTGTGACCTCTCATGCTCTTTGGAAGATAGGAAATCCGTAATGTATTAGATCAGCCCTCAACTGAGAAACGTACATGCTTTTATTACATCTCGCTTGGATCATTGCAATAATTTAACATTTCGACCGCCCTTCATTTGAAATACGCAAAGTGCCGACAATTCAAAATTTGGCAGCTCGACTTGTTACGAGGAAGAGGAAAAGTGATCACATAACTCCCAATCTTTGTGACCTACATTTGCTGCCTGTTTAACAACGATCCCCTTTAAAATTCTTTGTATTACTTTCGAAGTTCTCTGTAGTACCATCCTATCTTACTGAACTCCAGATAAGACGTTGTACCAGTCACCCTCTGATATGTAAATTAAGTTACATCGACCCATTGGTCGCACAGCTTATTATGGGGATAGAGCTTTTCATCTGAATTTGTGCCCCTAATTTGTGGAATTCTTTATTGTCACACCGTACACTTCAGTCATTTGATCATTTTAAAGTAGGGTTAAAAACTTACCTTTTAAAGTCATTTCACACATGAGTTTTTTATTCTGATCTATTTTAACCATTTCATGATTTTTATAAGTTGTTACTTTTATTGAACATTGCTGTTATATTTTTCACTCTCTAATGTAAAGCGCATTGAGATATTTAAATTCATATGCGCTATTAAGAATTATAAAGATTATGATTATTATGATTAACGATCGGATGCGGACCGGCAAGTAGTATATAATTTTGCAAGCAGTGAACTGTTTCTATTTCAGCAAGAGCTTTTGAGTGACTGAACTCAATAAGCAAAAAAAAAACGAAATAGTCTGCACATGCGATGGACGTATTGGTATTTTAGCAAATGAAAGCATTTAATACGGTAGTTCATTCTTTAGACTTCTGAAAACAAAACGAAACAAAACACAATCGTGCAAACCTTCTAACAAGTAACGCAAAGTCAAATCTGTCAAGCGCACATATATACTACGTTCTAGATAACCAAACACACTGCACACTATACAGAATCCTGATCACCTTTGGCTCCCAGGATTTTGTATTTACCTCAATGAGTTCAATGAGTTCAATGAGTTGTTCAGTCAAGTATTTCAATTCTTATTAGCAATAATCTTTTTTCATATTTAATTATTTGTTTGTTTGTTTGTTTGTTTGTTTGTTTGTTTGTCTGTCTGTCTATGTTTACTTCCCTGTGGTATTACTGATACATATAGACACTGCTTTCTAGATCTATTTAATTGTTTGTATGGAACCGTCAACATTGAATTTATATTTGAGAAAGATTGAAATAATCATGCCGCTTGCATATAAATTTGAGAATGTTAGATGACATACAATGCAAGGGACACGTGACTAATAATGACACTCAAGAAAGATATCAGCAGTGATAACTAGTTACTGAAGGTTCAAGTCAATTAACTTTCAATTCAATTACAGTGAAAGCGTACTTTTTATATGTTTATGTTTGTAATCATGTGTAGACCTTGGAACTTTCTTTGGTCTGTTCCAACGATAGCCAGTTCTGTAATCTGACAGTGATTTATTTAAATATATGCATGACGAAAGAAGGATAACTCCTATTCGAAGTTCCTCTAGCTTTCCTTGCTCCCCCTCCCTCACTTTATAAATACTGAACTCTCCTAATTATTCTGTCGTCACGGGCGGATTCGCCAATATGCTTTTCGCCGCAAATTGATTGATATCCACAGTGGAAACTTGAAAGTATTTCTGCAAAAACCTTGTCGTCCCTGTCTAACCTATTCTATTGTATTTTATTTGTTAACTTATAAAAGCCAAGCCTTCAATGACTGACCTCCAAACGTTTACCCTGACAATCTCCATCGAAACATTTATTTAAAACACGACGCTTTCTTCAGGACAGCGTCCGGCACTGTCAAGAACAATAAAATACGAGTACACGCATCCTCCGCCGATAATAGGTCTGTTTTTCCATCGAAGTATGGCCAATTGTTGACTATCGGGTCTGTACAACTTGTATTATTAGAAACTACAATGAGAGGTGTGTGCCATGACAGGAATGCTATAATGCAATGTCCTCCAGTTTGGACATCAACACAGCTTTGACTTAAAGCTCTTTTATTAGGCATAGGCGTGCTGGTGTATACCCGGTCACCATGATGCGTGGAAGCTTGAGCACGAAGTCACTTGCGCGGCAACTTCAAACAAATTAAGCAACAAGCTGTAGACCTTCAGTTCATGCTTAGAGGTAGCAAGAGTGAGAGATATAAGTTGTAGCGAGAGCGGAGATGTATGCATGCTTTATTTTCAAGGATGTGTTGCTGACACTATTTTCTCCAATATCGAAGTCAAATAGCAAATGGTCAGGCAAAATTTGGACGACTCTGTCAAGTTACAAAAATGATATTGTATTGCAGTATTCTACTTGCTTTCAACCAGTCTTTATTTGGAAAAATGATCTGAATGTCGTATTTCCATGACGTCCAACGGATAACTTGGTATCAGGCGTATTTGCGGCTGTAAGTGTACGTAACACAAACCAATCAGCAGAAGCGCTCCATTGTTCATGAATTGGTAGCCACTCGGGGCACGGGAGAGTTGCTGGGGCGGCACTTCTAAATCTAGACAAATGAGAAAGAATTCGGAAAACAGCAACAAGGTTCATGTGTCCCGTTGGTTAGAAACATAAATTGGCCTGTTATAACCCCAATACCCCTGTCATAGCAGAGAGAGGTGATTGACCATATTCTTTCATACATGTTTCTGGTCTATATTCCATAATCATTGACTTCGTTAAGCTTTCATCTTCAAACATTCACATCCAACTCGGTGCTGATTTAAATGCACCGAGAATAAGGCGCTTACACGCTTTAACATCACTTCTTACCGCCACCAATATAGCTACGTACACTCCAAGTTACCTGGGATATTACAAGCTGTGAATGCTATATTCAAAACAAAATGGTATGGGACAAATTCTATTGTTAATTTGATCCACAAATATTTGTACGTGAATAACCCAGACCATCGGCAGTAATGCATTTTTTATAGATTTTCTGTGTTACCTTTATTGTAGTCTGTGTTTGCTTTCAACTGCTGTACATTTTTCATATCAGTTTTATAGTCTGATTGCACATTTTCAGTCACCAAATCCCCTTTAGATTCTTTATATTGTTTAGTATGAATATGGATAAACCAAAATATAACTATATCAATAAACACAAGTTCAAAACTGCGCGAGTTTGACCGCCAAGTTCATGTCGATGTATGCAAACCATTTTTTACTGATTAAGACCTTACTTGTAACCTGTACAACTGAGTGATACACAATATGATGTAAATGATAACGAAAACACAAACTCGTTAATAAATTACGGAGAAAGTCATTTATAAGCATGCGGCCTGGCATCGATACCCCCAACTTGTACACTACGACGTGACTTGCGGTTCGGTGCACTTTGAAAGGTTACCGTACCATAAAGGTACCATAGCGGCCGCATAAAGTCGTTGATGACCTTCTAAATTATCCAGGTAAACCACAATGTTTTGATTCAAGAATTCAAAGTTATAAACGATGAAGGTGATCTGTACAGTTGGTGAAGATACTTTTGCATTTTTTGCCGTTGAGGGAGCTTCTCTTAGCTTCTTTTAAAGTTTGTATGGACTGACACAGCACAATGACAATGTCAGAAAACAGGTTTGGAGAATCACATCACTAACTAGTGGACTTCTTCTGTAGGAGTTTCTACACAATGGTTCTACTCCGGAATAAAAAGGACGCGATGCGTACGCCGTTCTACATACTCAGTACGCCCAAATAATCACGTGATGCCGGTACAAACAAACCCACATGTGTACTGAACGCGTATGGAAATACACGTACGTCCGTGCGCGTTTGCGCACATGGCTTTGTTTGTACCGTGGTCGATTCGAATCCGGGTTTGGCCTATTAATAAACAGATGTAGAAGTAATTCAGCCAATTATTGAATTTCTTTCTAAATTTTCTATGTTTTTCGATAAAGATTGATTTCTTGTAAATATGTGAATGAGTTTTGGATCGATCTTGAAGATGAAAAAAGATATACTACTAGTATTCACGCAAGCACCGGAATGATCCAGGCTATTGCAAGCCAAGTGTTGCAAAATTCGTGAATTTTATATTTATGTTCATATAAAGAATTTTTGTGTTCATAAAAACCATGTTGTTTTGGGTACTGAACCCACGTTCACGTGGGATAGATGAGACTGGAATCACGGCTGGAATTATGGCCAATTTGTCGTGATGGAAACATGGAAACTCACTGCTGCTCGATGGCTGGGTACCGTCGATGGTTTGCTTGCTTGGCATCTTTTCTACTTCCACTTCTTTTGATGGTGAAAAGAAACTGTCGATGGTCTTACGTTTTGACATACTTTGGAAGTACTGACTAAACCGTAAACAGCAATTAGAAAAAAAACCTACCGGGCCCACTCTAATTTTTCGAATTTTTATCCGAAATTTTCGAATTTTTATCCGACGGTCGTGTCTAAGGTGTTTCGAAGTTGAAATTACCAATCGCATTTTTAATCCGCCAGTCCATCAAAGTAATAGCGCTTTAATTGAGACTGTTGCCACCCTGACTTAAAGGGCGGTGGTCGTCGGAACGGCGCTCAAAGGTTGCTAGCGACCCCTGTATCCAAGCTACGTTGGCGATTGATGAAAGTTAAAACATGTTTGTCTCAATGTACATTGTAAAATATGTCAGCTATTTCGACATGATGCATCTATATATAGTGCATGAAATACAATGTTTGTAAACAAGAAAGTTGCACATGCGCCGTTCCGATGACCACCGCTCTTTAAAGTAACACTTCGTTATTCTAATTGAAGATGTGGAGTTACTAGATTTAAAATGGCGAGACCAAAAGACTCGATGCATTTAATTCTTAACAACTTACAAGGATATATTTTACTGAGAAAATTACACTTAGGTACGGGGTTGACATTTCTATTTCGTTGTAAATCCGCCAATGACTGTATTGTTGATGATATATTAAGCAAATAATCATAACAGTCGAAAAGCCAAGGAGTTTTCTTCATCCTTTTTTTAGAAATTATATGGTCGACAAGAGCGTTGTGACGACTAAAATATTCCTCGAAGGAACATACAGAGTAGTGCACGTTGCCACTTTTGCTCATGTCTTTGTTACGGAGACTGCGTTTTTTTCAGTGCGTATCGGATTAGGCAGACGTCCACTTACTTTGCGTACTTCAAAGTAATTATGCGTGAAATACGCAGGACTTTGCGTTTTCATGTCAGCTAATTTATAATTTGTATATTTCATGAGCTTTCACAGTTTGGCATATACAGCTTGACCAAAGGCAAATTACACTTGCTATATAAAGTGTAGATACAATGACAGCAGACGTCAAAGAAATTTGGTAATTTTTATTTCAGCTAATTGCATACTTGTACTTAATGACCTTTTAGAATTGATATGTGGTGAATATATTGTTCATTATGTTGATCATATCACTTTCAATGAAGTTGCAAACATGTGGCAAAGGTTAAAGTTTACACATAACTGCAATATATAATGAAAGACGTCAGCATTTTCAGTTCATATCTGGTTGTTGATATATCTCTTTCTACCTCCACGATATGAGCTTCTACTCTGGTCGGGGATTACAGTAGTGCGGTAACAATTCCCGCTACCAATTAGACTAGTCTGTGTTTGGAGTTTAAATACAGATTTTCAAATAACTCAGTTCTTCCCTGTCTCATATACTATTAACTGTTTTTATCTTTTCGTACGTTCCGGATATGTGTTCGTGACAGGTCACGTGACGGAGGGACGTTGCCCGGAGTAGGTTTGCACCCGTTCATACGGCGATCACACTACTCACGTATTATATGCAGATAATTATTATTATTAATCTTTATTTAACTCGATAACTCCATAGGTGAAACACCTCTTTCGTGGAGGTCGAATAGACAAAAGAAAGTCATAAAACACTTTACAGCACAAAAATGAAACACAAAAAAACACAGAAGAACAAGTCATTGACAATGACATAGTCCCCACTTGTAATAGGAGTATTAGTCTTGATGGGGTCAGGGAAATGAGGTCATTAAGAAGTATCACTGGAGTGTATATGTTCAGATCTATGGACACATAGGTCTATGTCATTGTTCCCAATTTGAACAAGAGGCATGTCTAAGGTATGGTTCTAAATCGGGAAAAAAGATCAGACCTCTAGCTGTATTGGCCAGCCAAGAAATACATATGTGCATAATAAATGAGGTACAAGATGTGACATCTTAAGGTCTATTATCCTATCAAAATTGAAGCGTAAAGAACTTGTGGTTACTGAGTTATGCATATATATGCATATTCAACGTCAAAGGTCATCAAGGTCACGTGACATTTTGAAAAAAAAACTTTGTATTGCTAATTAATCCATATATGCCAAAATTCAGACCTCTAGCTCTATGGCTTGCCCACAATTATATATGGGCATAATGAACGAGGTAAAGCATGTGTTGTCATAAGGTCTACCATCCTACTAAATATAAAGGACATAGCACTTGTGGTTACTTATTTATTGACGTAATCGTGTATTTTAGGTAAGAGGTTATAGAGGTCACATGACATTTTGTCAAAAAATTATATCCTATAGTCTATCCCTATATACTAAAAATCATACATTTACCTCTATTGGCTTGCTCAAAATTAGTTATGCACATAATTAATGAGGTACAATATGTAGCGTCATAAGGTGTCCCATCATACCAAATATGAAGGGTGTACCACTTGTGGTTCCTGAGTTATGGACAAATATGTATATTTGATGTCAAAGGTCACAGAGGTCACGTGACATTTGTCAAAAAAAATTGTATTGCTAAGTTATCCCTACATACCAAAAATCAGACCTCTAGCTCTATTGGCTCGCTCAAAATTAGATATGCGCATAATTAATGAGGTACAATATGTGGCGTCATAAGGTGTCCCATCATACCAAATATGAAGGGTGTAGCACTTGTGGTTACTGAGTTATGGACAAATATGTATATTTGAGGTCAAAGGTCATTGAGGTCACGTGACATTTTGTCAAAAAATTGTATTGCTAAGTTATCCCTATATACCAAAAATCAGACCTCTAGCTCTATTGGCCGCTCAAAATTAGATATGCGCATAATTAATGAGGAACAATATGTGGCGTCATAAGGTGTCCCATCATACCAAATATGAAGGGTGTAGCATTAGTGATTACTGAGTTATGGACAAATATGTATATTTGAGGTGAAAGGTCACCAAGGTCACGTGACATTTTGTCAAAAAAATTGTATTGCTAAGTTATCCCTACATACCAAAAATCAGACCTCTGGCTCTATTGGCTTGCTCAAAATTAGATATGCACATAATTAATGAGGAACAATATGTGGCGTCATAAGGTGTCCCATCATACCAAATATGAAGGGTGTAGCATTAGTGATTACTGATTTATGGACAAATATGTATATTTGAGGTCAAAGGTCACCAAGGTCACATGACATTTTGTCAAAAAAATTGTATTGCTAAATTATCCATATATACCAAAAATCAGACCTCTAGCTCTATTGGCTTGCTCAAAATTAGATATGCACATAATTAATGAGGTACAATATGTGGCGTCATAGGGTGTCCCATCATACCATATATGAAAGGTTTAGCACTTGTGGTTACTGAGTTATGGACAAATATGTATATTCGAGGTCAAAGGTCACCAAGGTCACGTGACATTTTGTCAAAGTGTCTGAGATATCTGCGTGAACGGATGGATTCACATGGATGGATTCACGGACTGACATGACCCAATCTATGAGCCCCCTGGACTTTATCTGTGGGGACTAAAAACTGTGTCACTGCATCCTTTTTGCAATATGAATACGATGAGAAACTAAATTTTTATTTTTCTGGCCTTATACATGGGAGTCTATGGACTGCCTTATACATGGGAGTCTATGGACTGCCTTATACATGGGAGTCTATGGACTTCCTTATACATGGGAGTCTATGGACTGCCTTATACATGGGAGTCTATGGACTGCCTTATACATGGGAGTCTATGGACTGCCTTATACATGGGAGTCTATGGAGGTGAAAACTAAAAAGTCCTCTAACACGGCCAAATTTGATCGCATTGTGAAACAAATTGACGTGCATCTGTATGAGGTAGGGTACTATCCTTGTACCAAGTTTGAACGAAATCGCTCAAGGCGTCTCTGAGATATCTGCGTGAACGGACGGACGGACGCACGCACGGACGGACGCACGCACGGACGACGGACGCACGGACATGACCAAACTATAAAGTCCCCCCGGACGGTGTCCGTTGGGACTAACAAATAGATATAAAAAAACTACGAAAAGGCATCAGACAAGTAAGTCTTAGTATTATACAAAAAGTTATTACAAGATTTCTTAAAACTAGTCAGTGACTCAGAGTCCCTCATTGATTTGGGGAGATTGTTATATTCATCCACACCCGCAACTGACAATGTGTTCTGATAGAGAAGTGTACGTGCCTTGGGAACTTTAAGGAGGTTCTGATTGGAAGAACGAAGTGATCTAGAAGTGACGTAATTATTGAACAAACTGGGTATGTAGTCGGGGGTTAGATTGTGAGTCGCTCTGTAAATTTGGGCCATACGGTTACAACGGAGTTTCAAGTTAATAGGCAGCCAATGAAGCTGAGTATACATTTGAAAAGTGGAAAGAGGCGGAACAATGTCAAGAATAATTAAATGCAGATAATCTTTTTTCTAATTGCCCATAGACTTTGGGCAGGTCTAGGTTCCTGGTACCAATCATGGTTGTACCATGGAGCTACTAAAAGATGGTTGTACTTTGTTTGCCTAGTCTGTATTACGCTGGCTCTGTTTTTGTAGTAATTACACAATGGAGCGCCTACTCTAAAGCTCGCGGGGCCAAAGCTCAGCTCCGATACGAAGGTACGGCCAAGAAAAATAAAAAGATTGTTTCTCATCCTCGTGCGCGTCAATTCAGACCCGCCGCGTCAACCTTTTTTTCTGCTCATGAGAAAATAAAAACAATATAAACGCAAAAATACGCGACGATAGTGCATAACACAGTGCTAGCGCTGTATAAAACAGAACTGTAAACAAAATAACTAACACTAACATTCCATTCAGAACTGTACATGTATGTCAGGCTGTTATATTAACCTCTCAAAACTGTGCATTGCTGCACTTACGCCAAACCACAGAACTTTTACTACAGGTGTCATACAAAAATACTAAAGCAACAATGCTTTCTCAGCTTTCATTCCTATGATGTTTTCGTGTTTTTGCACGTTCTTGTTGGTTGAAGAATTAAAAAATTGTGAGAAAAAAAAGCGCGTCACCACATCATTTTTGCAGTGTGTCTAGGAGGAGAAACAAACTTTTTATTTGTCTTGGCCTAAGCAATGCAGCTATCCCCGCCAGATGCTAGAAACTACTGCTCGAAGACATAATCGCGTGTGCAACGTCTCGGGGCATCCATGTCGGCCTCGTATAGTGACGAGCGAGGTGCCCGAGATCCATTTCTATAGCCCATTGATTGGATAATCACTCGTGTTCCCACCTCGAATCGTGTTTTTCACACAGCACATCAAAAACGAAGATAGGCGAAGTGACCGGAGTCATGTGACTGCTCACCTGATTTTAACTTATCAGCTGACATACATCCATTATATCACAGGAGGGGTGTCAGATACGGACGAAGATAAAGTTGGAACAAAGTCCAACCTAATATATCACGGACGAGATAACGCTGAGTACACTATGTCTACACCTTAGTTATCATTTAACAGGTCGCCGCCATATGTTTGAAGCATTTTGCCATAAAACCCCTGGAACCATGTTCAAAATCGCCACAGAAAAGAAATAATATCCTTTGCTTTTGGACTTTGCCTGTTTTCGTATTTTCAGAGGTTTGTTTTCACTACATGCGCTTTTCTCGTAACTGACCTACAAAGTTTACAAATGTTATAAATAATTCAGGTGACTGGAGGTCAAAGTTGTACCGGTCAAGTGACTTGGGAATTTTATCATGTGATAAACGCATGATAAATACGTCATGAACAAGATTGGCCAATCAGATAACAGTACTGCATCAGCCCATCTGATTAGTATGCAGTTTCAGCTCTCACGAATTTCCATTCCCAATGCACGCATGAGATTCTCTTTTTTCGTTAGAAATATTAGGTAAATTTTGGGGCAGCGTCTTGTTCTACTGTGTTTATTCGATGCTCGATGCCTTCTCGCCATCGGTATGGAAACCGGACAGCTCCAAAAGAGTAAGTTTTTATACTTTTATAGAAGATGGGCTGTCAAAGAATGAGCGTTCGCGATCAGGAGCTGGCCTGGCCACGCTCGCGCTTGCCGACGAAATTCACGTGTGTCGCAAGCCCGGGTCGCAAGTTGCCTGCAGGTTCATTCTCTTTCACTGATGAGTCGATTTTTTGCGGGCAGAATTGTTACTTGTACACCATCGTGCACCTAGCACCTCGCGTGAAACAGCCTTTAATATCATTGATTGGATACGTTTCCTCTCAATTATTTCAGTCTTCACGCAGCAAAACATGGAGATGTTGAAATTCGCGCAGTTACCAAAGACGTTGGTTGAAACCAAAGTGTGAAAGGGGTGGCCAGACTCACATCATCCCGTCTCCTGGGATGACGGCATGAGGTCCTTGAAGAACTGTTTATAAAACACTACACTAACTCATGGAGCTAGTTTATTATTGCCTTCAAAATTATGTCCCAAATTTACCGATCAAATCAGCTGCACACAAATTCTGAAGCATTTGCAATCCTGAGCCATCACAACCACATCGACGAAGTGTATAAATTCTACAGTTCAATGCTGCATGCTTGATCGTCAAAATTTCTGAACATCCCATACCTGGAATTTTTTCTACAAAAAAGCCACCCTTGATCTTCAAAAATACACGAGAAAAATAAACCAGAAAACAGCCCTAGTAGACTAGAACATTGAGATTCTCTTGACGCATCAATGTAGTCTAGTGTTGTTGTCTGCACCATCGTACCTCCATTTACCAGTAAGTCAGTCTGGGGCGACATGATGACAAGAATTAGCCGTACCATGATGACGCTTTTGTAAAAAAATTCATTTTCAATTGGGCATTTACATTGCTGTACATCTAAGAACGTTATTTACCAGATTTCAGAGGGGTGCTTTCACGCATCAGCTTTGGCAAAAAAGTACCCCAGCCTTTTTTGTTTTTTTCATGGACCTAGATGATGAACAAAAATTTCCCCTTTTCCGTGATATTAGGAACACGCAGAGATACCCATTTTCCCTGAGAGTGCCACGTACCGGGCTGTAGTGGGAAAGACTATCGAATGCATTAGTTTCCCATAGGTGGTGACGTGTTTCATACTGAGTTTTCAGCTCAAACATATTTTTTTTGCATTACGTTAACGAACGATGAAGTTAAACGCAAGGTTAAAGTTAAGTAGCCTTCCCACTTAGCCCTGCGTACGATGCTGTGTGTTCCGCTACAGCTAATCGCCCCGCTTAGCTGTAGCGGAACACACAGCATCGTACGCAGGGCTACCTTCCCACTGTGAAACAGGTTGCGTACTGTACAACTTGGATACTTTGTTGTCCTCTTGAAAGTGTTCAGTTAAAAAATTTGTACTTTGTCCAATTTTTTAATGTACCATACCACACTCTCTGCTAGTGTGAGTTGAGTATAAGGGACTAAAGATTGATTGATTGTTAAGTCATCAGAAATCCAAATGGACGCGCATGACTTTTACCAGCACAAAATAAAGGTGGAACCAATGTTTGTTATTCTAATCACGCGAAGGAGTTAAAATTCACTCTGAGAAATATATCACAAAATACTAACTTTCTATTCAGTAGTTCTCGCGATTTTTATCAGATTATAGGGCATGATGTTTAACATCTATATATTACAGAGGTCACCCCTAAAAAGTTCTTTGCAAACTCCCAAGTTTAAAATATGTAATCTAAGTTGGTCTTGTTGCACAATAGCATGAAATAATGGTAGATAGATATGTCCATAGGGGAAAAAATCTGCAAAAGACACAAATGAAATGAAGAAATGCAGTTTTTTGGTCTTTTGGGCAAAGTTCGCTGTGGTTTTGAAATCAGAATAGGATCCAAGTTTGCTGAAAATGTTTTTCTTCTTATGCAAGTGCAGCAGTGCATTTTATGTTGAGTTGAAAATTGTGTTTGTCTCTCCCATGGAGTAGTAAATATATCTCTGACTTATCTGACATTTTTGTTGTGTTTTTACTCTTTTAGAGCCAGCTGATCTTTTGTTATGTAAAACCTGTCTGAGATCTTGCCAAACCGTGAGGGAATTCCTGTTTCATAAATGTAAGTGCCCATGATCAGGGTTTTACATCACTTTTAACTTTTGAGAGTCCCTGGGACTCCTGGTGTTAGAAAATGGGAGTCCTACATCAAAATATGGGGGTCCCATTTATTTCACAAAAATGTTTTATAGTTTATCAATGCCATGGTCTTCACTGTGTTCAATTAGTATTAATTTGCATACACAGAGACAACAAGGTTCCATATTGTACATGGAGGGGTAACTATTGTGCAACACATGCACACAACTATAGGGCATATTCAACTGACTCTGTATAGTTTGAACCGCCTGTATAACTATAATGAAGAGTTGAAGACAAAACACATTTCACTAACCTTTTTATCGATTAATTTTGGTGTTTGACCCAACTTACATTAGTTTAATTCACGTACGCGTGTGTAACTATCTGTGGCTTATCGAGTCACGGACTCGTACTACCATACATACTAGTCAATCCGTTCGCCAAGTTTGATCACATTTTTTGACAAGCACGCCACAAAATCCGCCACAAAATGGAAAGAAACCACTAAGTATCGAGAAAAAAGTTTCATGTCCGGTTTATTTCAGTTAAAAAAATGCGTAACACGTAGGAAATGTCTCGCAATGTCAACAGTTCAGAACAACTACATTTCATTTACAAACCGGGTCGACTGTTATGGCCGTCTCGCTTCAGGACGGCCGGAGGTCAAATATCAACAGTTTAAAGGGGCTTTTTGGCAGTCAAACGCTTGAAAATTCACAAAATACACTTCAATTTAACCGAATCCTTACAAATTTCTCAATCTTGCATGTTTTGGACTTCGAAAACCTTAACCTCGGGTTCCATGTCGAGAGTTAGGCATCACACAGTGCCGCCATCTTGGCCGCCGATACGTTCGAAGTTCACTATCGCGATCGATTTGGTCACCAAATCGAGTCATTTTTCCATAAAATATTCTCAAAAAAACTGTAAAATCTATCATTTCTATCACCCAGAGGGCAGTAGCTTGGCATAATATAGTTGTCTTCCGTGTCTACGGCATGGTAAAGCTTTCAAAACGTACGTACGTGTTTCGTTCAATGCACTGTGGCCGTATCCGCGTACGGGTGAAACTGCAGACCTGATTAAATATTCATGAAAACCGCTGACCTCTTTTGAAGAAAGTTCGCATAAATTACTGGAATTTTCGATTGTTAGGCTGCATGATGTCATTATTTTAGTCCTTATATGGTACTAAACTGGGTTCAAAGGGTCAGGAATACCCTCCTTCTGGCTGAGTTCGGCAATGCATAGCTAAGTTAGGCATAAGCATAGAACGCAATCACTGTCGGTTTATATACCGACGTGGCGCTGAGAGCGAGAATGCCGTGTCGGTTTATAAACCGACGCGGCACTTTAAGGGTTAAAGTACGGGGTCGGTAAGGTTTACTGGGATGTGTTTTACGTGTTCAGCAGCTTCGCAAGGTGTACACCAGCAACAGATATTGCTGCGTCCCAAGGGACGCGTGGTTTAGTTTTTGAGGGGTCCTGCGTCCGGTTTTATGCGTAAAGGACGCAGAAATGCGCGTCATGTAAAACCCTGCATGATGACCAATCCATCTCTGTCTGCATTGTACAATGTTATGTAATTTTACAAATGTGACAACTTGACACGAAAAAGTTAATTGCACTGAAAAAAATCTTATGCTTTTATTTGCACTGTCAAGTAATTGTTTAATAACTATAATAATTGTCCCTAAAGAGGTTACCGATGCAAACATTTTGTATGATTTTGAAACAAAACATTGGGTTCAAAGTGTCATTTTAATCACTTACATATTAAAGAATGTGTCTATCTGATCTAAACTTGAGAATCATGATTAAAGAATATTGTAGAAGATTATGTAAAGCATGGTGCATTTTGAAGGCTACAGGAAATGGTTAATGAATAATAGAGTTCATGTTATTTCTATATTATTGTAGTCTTCATTTAGTTATTTTTATTTTGTTGCTTTAGGTACCTGTGGAAAGTATCCTCAAAACTGTGACCTTTGTGACAAATCTATCAACTCCAAGATAGAACTGGAGGTTCATTATCATGCTGGCATAATATTTTGCCAAGGAGTCAGAAAGATGGCCCGCATCGGTTTAGCACAAGCAGCAATACTCCAAAAGTACAATCCACCTTGGTACCTTCGGAAACACTTGGCAAGACCAAACCATATGCAAGGCAAAGTGACTCAATCAACACTACACTGAAACAGATACAAACTCAGACGGATTCAGACAGTAGTAAGGCAAGTACAGCTAAAAGACTAACAGCTGAACCACCAACCTCAATAGAAAATAAAAGTATTGAAAATGCAATCATTAAGCCAGGCTTGGATGCAAATCTTGATATTGTCGGAGCCCTGCACGGTGTAGCTGCAGCCCTGCAACCAATCACAGACTTAACATGTGGGAAGACTGAAACTAACCCTGAAACAACACGGATTATTGGGGTCTTGAAGAATGTGGCATCTGCTTTAAACCCTCTCCTGAAAGACAATCTGACTGTGAAGGTCAAGGACAAGAAACAGCAGAAGATAGAACAATCCAGGATGCAATAGAACAATTACATCATTTGTATGTGATGCTGGAAAAAGGTTTAAAGGAGATGATCAAAAATGGGAAAAATTCCGGGAAAGGAGAGTCTTGCTATGCTTGTACATCACTGACTGTTGTAATCAATGGTACAATGGAAATAATTGCCAAGCCAAAACAGACAGACATCGTTCATAAAATGAGGCTGCCAGTTCAGCAAAAAGTACAGAGGTGCATTGACACATCACAGCCCATTCCTCAACATCCTCAGAAGGTGTCTACAATACTGAAATACAGTGAAAAGACAGGGCTGACTGAACTGTCAAGCCAAAAAGTTGCCGGTGTTGCATCTCCATTCCATTTGCCTCCAGGAATGATGATGGTGAAGTGTCAAGATCCAGTGCCTGGAATGCTTCAACATGGAATACCATTGGTAAGGTTACCTGGATTTGTACAGTCTCTTCCAAGACCAGCCAGCGTTCCTTCCAAAAGCCAACATGGTAGTGTGGCTGTTGCTGCTAGTCAGATGACCAGTGGAACCAAACCAGTTATCCTTGCTGCCAGTTCTGTACAAAACCAAATGAATCAAACATCATCACCACAGTTGCTATTTGTGCCAAATACCATCAAAGTCACTACAACCGGGCAGACAATTCCAACAGCTTTTACATCATATAAACCTGGGGGTCAATTAGCTATAAACACCCAATCACATAGTGTTCAACCTTCACAACATAGGCCAGCATCTGGTAATTCTTGTGGAGCTGTTGCTGACAATCAACAAGCAAGAGTAGAAGATCCAATCAACATGTCAAAGTCCTCCAACAATACCACTACATTCCCATCATCAAGTCCCCAGCGACCTCTGACCCCAGAACATGCAAATTCTACCATTCCAAGTAGCCCTGGGAAACATGATGGAGCAGGGAAGATTCCAACACCGCATGGTAAATCCTCAGGCAATGTTTCATTTGAAGATCAATTAGTAAGGATTGAAAATCTTGTTGAAGATTTATCAACAAAGAAGAGAAAAGCAGATAGTGAAACCAC
This sequence comes from Ptychodera flava, assembly GCF_041260155.1. Lineage (NCBI taxonomy): Eukaryota > Metazoa > Hemichordata > Enteropneusta > Ptychoderidae > Ptychodera > Ptychodera flava. Next base: position 39,332,165 of record NC_091940.1, read on the forward strand.
AGATTGTACCACAAATAAGCAGCTGAAGTTGAGATAGAGAGTAATGATGGTGTTAAACAGAAATTGAACATCAAAGCCGCTGACTTACCATTAGAGGAAGATACAGTGTCAATGTCTACAAAGCAGAATGACTCTTTGATTCAGAAAGTCATCCACAGAGCAGCAATGGAGAAGTGACATCCAATGGCATTTTAAAAGACATAGATGGTAATGTCAAAGCTAATGGAATGGGAAATGGTACAACATGCCAAGGTAAATACAATTTAAGGTGTACTCTACATAAATTATGCCTTTTGTTATCATTATTTCTGTTGGTAAACTGTATACTTACATACACTGCACATTAAAAAATAGCCATGGTTAGAGCAACACACAACTTGTTTATGTGTTGCGAGAAATTCACTGAACACAGCCTGACAGATACCGGGAATACGTATGCAGAATAGATACAGCAATTGAACTCAGAAATTGAACTTTTCATTTACACTTACAATGTGTTGAGTTCCTTGGCATGCAATCATGACAGAAGTTCATGCTTCAGTTCTCGCATTACTTGTCATCACATTAAATTAGTATGCACCTCGAAAGTGAAAGACTTAAACATTTGCTGAAACTTTCCTTAAGGAATCTTTCAACCATTCTCTTTCAAAATCAAGAATAAAAATTGGGGGTCACTGTGGAAATTTTGGTACAAGAGAAACAAATAACCCAAGATTAACTGATATTTAAAATTCAAAATGGCCACCATTCCTGTGTTAAATCTATGGAGAAATATGAAATTTTCGAATTTGGATGAAAAGTTTTCTTACATCAAGAGCTTTAAAATGAGCCCCCACAAGTGGTAGATCAGAAAAGAATTGTAAAAATTTGAGAGTCAGAATATCTATCCCCTAGTAGGTGCGTTCTACCATAATATTAAAATTTCTACTGCTCTGTGTAAACAAATGTTTGACTTTTCCTAGGTGCGTTTTATAACCAATGTGAACATATAGCCACAGTTGGGTTTTTGAGAGATTGTACTCTCTTTATCAAGTATGGCAATTTTTTAAACATCATTGTGATGGTTCTCAATTTTTCAAATGCAAAGTGGGATAAAAACCACATCAAAATTCAGTACATTTGTGATAAATCTTGCAGTTTCAATGTTGAAGTACAGATCAATGCACAGTGATTTAATTTCTCTTCATAGGTAGCAATCCATGGCAGTCTCCTGAGCTGAAACTGGATACTTCATGTACAGAGAAAGTTGATGAACCTTTAGTCTCCGTCATCGTTGACCAGCCTAGATGCAAGGGATGTGAAACTTTGTTTCCCTTCCTGTACCAACAATACCCAGACATCAAAAACGTCCATAAAGTAGGTTACAGGCAGAGTTTATAAAACAAAACACGGTCATTTTTGTGAGTTTTAGTTTTATCATGGAAGGATGAATAGAGTATTGTATCTTTGCAGTAAAAAGATAAAGCCTAGTACCGTACTCAGCATTACAAACTGAATTCCTTTACCAATCTAAAGTCAGAGATGAAGTCTATATGAGATTTTCAGTTGTATGGTTTGTATTTTGAAAATATTGTAGCGTCATGTGAAAACCGAGTCCTCACAGTTCACATCTTTGTGCATAAGACACTGACAGAATATAATAAAATACTGTTAAATGCAGCCAAACTTTCATTCTGGCAGGAATCCAAGTTTTCAGGCAGCAGTCACAAAGGCCGCTGTTCCCGTGTGTACCTTTTACAGCAGAGCAAGACAAAGAGACAATTGAACTCATGCAAATACAGTGTCTTTGAAGCAAAGTTTTCTCACATTACCCAGTGAAAACATGTCAGTATAGACAAAACCAATCTGACCAAATAAGATGTGCACATGGCATAACCTCTTTCTCTCAGTATACCAGTAGAGAGACAACCAATGGCTGTGAAGAATGGCAAAGGTGGACATGTTGACATTCATACATCTTATTTTAATATGATTGGAACTTGATTTGCCTTTATCATAGGTCTTGTTCTGATGCTGTGTTTTCATAACATTAGTTGTCTTCATAGCCCAGGACTTTCTAAACCCTAACAATAATGGCCTCCCACTTCTTATGTCCATTTTTTCAGACCATTCTGTCAGACTTGACACCACCGTACAAGTGCCCTGACTGCAAGTACCAGTGTATTGATGAAATGACCACAATGCATCATTATGCAGAGGATCATGGGGGTTTTCGGTGCCCACAGTGTAAGGTATCATGTGAAGATACGTCCAGTCTCAGACACCATGTGTCAGTGACCCATTTAATCAGGTAAGCCATCTCAGAATGAATGATAATGCTATCACCTAGACTTTATCATTTAGCTTAACTGGTAAACTTACTTCTGATAAAACCTATAGGAAGATCATAGAATAGTATGTCCAATGTTGAACAGAATTACACAATGTTTTTCCTGGGGGATATCTTCTGGTTACATGTAAGGAAAAGCAGAGAGGGCTTATTATTTATGACATAAGCACTCCAAAATTTATACGCAAAATCAAATATTATTTTAAATTTTTGACAAGACTTCAAGAAATTCATTACAGGAAAGGGGAAAGTGGCTTTCTATTACTACTGATATTATCACTGAAACCTCAAAATGATATTGTTACAAACCTGAGTAAAAACTGTATAGATACACAAAGGTGCAAAGAGATAAATTTGCTGTAATGCTATAATTGACAGCAACCATTGTCATTCATGATATGCTATATTTAGTAACAAACCTAAAATCACAATCAGTGATGATAACGAAGACAGACACAACTACAACAGTAAAGTTCTACATCTGAAATAGCTAGGAATATGAAAAGTGTTGTCATCTGCTTTTTTCAAGCATTCTGAGAGAGTCAAGTGATTCAAAAGGCAGTATTTTTTCATGGTGATGCTGTTCACACTACTTAAGAATTTTGGCACATTTAATATGACAGCCAACAATTTCAAATGGACTTTGAAATTCTACTCCAGGATGTACCGTTATGTTTGAGCAACCAGACCATTGGTTTTTGTAATTTGTAATTTGTAATTTTATTACTCCAAGTCAGTGCATCCATAAATAGATTTTCATGAATTGAATAAAATACATGCAAATATACCGAATAAAAATAAATAAATAACTCAATACAGAGTTTGAAAACTACACATCAAAAGGATAAGCATAAAAAGTTGGTGAGCACCGTATATTCAATTAAAACAAGCAGGAAGTTGACATGCGGAACGGTCAAGAATGGCTCAGAAAAGAATAAACAGGCACAGTAAAGTAGTTTAAATTTAGTATTGGCAATGGTGGATGAACGATATTTGAATGAGCGACTGTGGGCTTTAGAAACATGATATTTACTTCTGGTGTTATACTGGTGAATTGTTGAATTTTTTGTGAGAAGGTCAGACAAGTTTATTGTTGATACATCTGTGAACTAGATTTTTTAAGTGTTGGTCGTGCCTTTCCTGGATAATTGGCCAGTTGAGTGAATTTCTGTAAGATGTAACATGGTCTGACTTTTTGAGTCCACACTGAATGCGAACAGCAAAATTAATTATGCGTTGTAGATTGCTTTTGAGAGTAATATTACAGTTGGAAAAGACAGTATCACAGTAGTCTAAAAGGGAGAAAACTGTAGCTGAGATAACATTCTTGTGAACCTTTTCTGGAATACATCGTCTGACACGGGCCAATTTCCTCAGACGAAAGCCACATGCTCGATGGAGGTAGGCAACATGGTTGGACCAGCTGAGTATTTGGTCAAGTCTTAAACCTTAGCAGGTGGCAGAAGGAGATTTTAGAGTATAAGTTACATTTTTCAGGTGTAAATTTACCACTTCACATGACTGTTGAAGTCTGCCAGAAAATTCCAGTGCTGGCCACTTTGATAATGAATTTATGGGAAAAGGAATATATTGTGTACATTTTGTATCAGAAATATCTAAATGACCTTGCCCTGTTGTACATCATGAAATCTTGACAGTTTTGAAGTTGTAAGTTTCACACCCTCTTCATCAGGTGTAGTGGGTGTCACACACTGTATCAAAACGATTTGGTGACGTGATTGTGTTGATAGTATTGTTGACAGTGAGATGAAAACCTTAAATTTTCACTCATTTGTCCCTTTCTAAAAACCTTGATGTTTTTTTGCCCATATTTGAAGACCTGCCATCTTGTGCTATCACATAGGACCATTATTGTCCTGGGGAATGACATCAGAACATGACATGCCCTCACCATCTGTCTCTGAATTTTATTCCCATAGTGCGCCCTCAACGGCATAATTTTAATTAGAGGTGCTAGCTCAGGCCTCAACTTTTTCTGTTCTTTTTAATGTTTAAGCTGCTTAACCCTTTCATAACCTTGGTTTGGCCCAAAACCATTGGTATCAATTGTAAGTGTGAATCTCTTTACAGGGAATTAGGGTGAATAGTTTGCATGTACAGGGGTATGTAAGTAAAGCACCTGATATGACCCAGACAAGTGTGTCTACGGTACTCAAGACTAAGAGAGATAATGATGACATCACTGATAACAATTGCTCATATTTATCGCATGTGCACACTTCCAAACAGAATACACAACATACAAAAAATGCCAGCGAAGACATCAAAATCAGTAAAACATCATTTGTTACCTCAGACACAAAGACAGTCATGCAGAGACCCACAGCTTATTATGTTGTTCTGTGATATTTCATCCACACATTTGTAATTTCTTGTTCTTATTTTCTATTTCAAGGGCTACTGAAGTATAGGAGTTCCTATTTATCTTTTGACTGACTTTGTACATACATGTATGTAAAAGCAAGTATTTTGATCTTCATTATAAAGGTTACAGGTAAGTAAATTCTCAAGCTCTTTCAGTGTATTTTCACTTTTCAATTCAATGCAATACTTATGACAGCAGATCCCCATACAGATAGCCAGAGCTATTCAAAGTTACCTGAAATTGGTGGCAATTTGCATGAAATTACAAGAATTATCAGTGACATCAAGCTTTGCTGAGACTGATGGACACCATAAACACTGTTTAACTCACATTTCGGTGCATTGATATCGAGGGATCAGATTTTGAAACATCAGATCATGTGCACATTCAACATCTGCTCTCATACAGCTGTTAAGTAAAAGCTTACCCTTATGGTTCTTGAATATCCTTGAAAGTCATTGAATTTTAAAGCCATTGGGAAAGTCCTTGAAAAGTCGCTGACAATGAATGAAATTTGGGCGTAGAAAGTCCTGATAAATTGAACAGGCCACCCTTGATTTTCAAAAATCATGAAATAATCTGTCATAATATTATCAAAATGACATATAAATAATTTATAAAATGTTTTTAAATTTATTCCTGGAAAATGGTCTTTAGACCTTGAAAACTCCTTTGATATTGCTGAAAAGTTCCTGAAAGTCCTTTAAATATGTTAAGCGAATTTTAATTTCCTTCAAGTACTTATGATTCGAAAGGCTATGTAGGAGAAGTAATGCGTTGCTGTGAAGGAATATACTGTTTTTATAGAGGCTCCCAGTTTGTGCCCAGTTTGAAGTCACTGATAATAGTACCAATCTTCAGTAAACTGTCTGTAATATCAAGAAATTTTAAAACATCAGAGATATCAAATTGGCAAACTGTAATTTATTTCTGTTGTATGTGTTTGTATGCTTTCAAGGAGAAGGCATTAAAGAAATTACCGTATGATAAGTTGTGTACAGACCTGTGCATTACATATCCATATATCCATATGTACGTACAATTTAATTCACACACACACACACACACACACACACACACACACACACACACATATATATATATATATATATATATATATATATATATATATATATATATATATATATATATATATATGTGTGTGTGTGTGTGTGTGTATATATATATACCGGTATATATATATATATATATATATATATATATATATATATATATCTATATATATATGTAACAGATATTACAAATGTCACATGCTTTGTGTATGAGTGTGTGTGTGTGCAGAAAGACAGACTTACATACACACTCATAAATAGGAGAACAAATGAAAAAAGATATGAATACATGACTCATAGAAATCTTAAAGCCTTCATCAGAAAATGCAAAACTCATTGATAAAGTAGTGAATTTGATTTCAAAGCCTATAATAATGTGCTTTTGTTTGTTTCTTTCATATTTAGATACTACCAGTACTCTAATTTGCAACGTTTTTCAATTGATGTTACCAATGGGTTGACAATAGAATATTCATCAAATGCTGTGTTGGACAGAAGTTGATCAGTGAATGGAGAGTGCAGAAGTCGTGAGGAGAACACTTCAGTAAATACTTCACCTGCAATGGATATTTGGACAATTTGAATTTTATACTTTGAAAAGTGGCATGATCTTCAACCCAACGTTTAGTGTAACATAACCTTATAATGTGATTGTTTGTGACTGGGAAAGTGCATCTAGGTGATCAATTAATGCAATATAATGAAATGTGTACAGCAGTACTCAACTTTTCAATGTAAATAAAATATTATTGTGTATAATTGCAACATTGTTAAGACACCATAAGCCGTGATTCCCTTTCTCTGTGCAGCCAACATTAACAACTTGCCAAGAGCCTGTATATGAGATATGACTCTGTATTTTATGTCAAGATATATGCAACTGTCCACTGAAACCAGGTCACTACCGTACATCATGTTAGATAGGTCGTACAAAGGTTTTAAAGATACCACTGCAATAAAATTCTCTAGCAATGAGTTCTGTGGCATGTTGTGTTAGCAAAGTATTTCATGTTATGCTAGGCCTACAAAAACCACTTTGGCTAGAGCAAGTAATTCTTTGTTTTCATTTGCACTTGCTGAGGTCTCAGAGTTTACCAGAAAAAAAACTTTTCTGGTTGAATGTTCCATTGTTAATGATATTCCATCACAAATTAAAGCCGTGACTTTATATAACGACAAAATACTTTCTCACTGCAGTCCTATGACTATCATTAGACCATAGTGTGATGAAACATTGTATCCTCCAGATGCATAAAGTTGACACAAATGAGAATGTTGTTTGAGAAAATGTCAAAAATGGTAAATTGATTTTTGAGTTAAGTTTGTGTGTGTTCAACCACTTACTCGCCTACCTTTTTTGGAATTTTGAGTGAATGCAAAACACAGGATTTACTTTAAATTAAAACACAAGCACTGTAAATGCAACATCTGCACTAGGGAGGGAGGGGGTTTGGCTGTATTTCGATTACTGTGCCCAAAAATCAAACTACATGTTTTTATATCACAGTATCTCGCCACACATTTTTATGTATCGCAAAATATATTGCGCTAAGTTGTTTGGCATGTGCCAGGCCAGCCAGTGACATGCGGCACCAGTGCTACATCAGCATTCTTTAGACTTACATGTGGTTCAGTGCACATGTAAAATAACATAACAATCATTTTTTATACTTTTTCAATCCATTATATTTCGTTCTATTAGTTGCATCGTTGTAGAGTTGGCGCTAAACAAAGATTGATAGATTGATTTTAGAGGGGGTACAAAGATTGATTTTAAAGGGGTGGTAGCGTATGTGTGATTTCATATTGATGTTATCATGGATTGTAGGTATGCTGATATGCTGCTTGGAGTTAGACTTGGTTGGATTTTTCATACTTTTGAACTTTCGTTAACGGCGGGGGGGGGGGGGGGGGGGGGGGGGGGGGGGGGGGGGGGGGGGGGGTGGGGGGGGGGGGGGGTGGGGGGGGGGGTGGGGGGGGGGGGGGGGGGGGGGGGGGTGGGGGGGGGGGGGGGGGGGGTTGAGACCGAATGCAATTACTTGTGTTTACTTTGTGCATGTTTTAATTATCCACAATCCCTTATCTCAACAGATTTTCTCTCCAACAGTCCACAACCCCTGTCCTGAAGATAACACATCTAAATACAATTAGTAATTGCCAACCATTGTTTTGTATCAGTGAAATCCTTACAAGGAGTTCAAGACAGAGAGTTAATGTGCCATTGTTTACCAATTTACCATCATTTCAAACATTCCAAGTGTGATGTGATACTGATATCAGCCCTTTAATCGGCTTGAGTTTTCCCTACAATGTTACTTGACAGTGTCTGTAACCTTTATAATATATCCTTTGCATTCTCATGTTTCATATTGTTTTACATTCCAGTCAAGTTTATACTTAACATTCTATTTATATGTTGTTAATATTTTCCATTGTATTTTACAATAAATGTCACATTGAGCCAATATTCCTGCAATGGGCCTAGTTCTCTGATGGACAGACTGTCTTATCAGCTCAGATTTGCTGTATGTATATATGTGCATGGGGAGTTCTTAGGATTGTATGTATGTATGTATGTGTATGTAGGTGTGTGTGTGTAGATATGTATATATGTGTATATATATATATATATATATATATATATATATATATATCTCTGTGTGTGTGTATGTATGTATGTATGCCTCAGTGTTTGTATGTGCATGCGTTTATGTATATATCGTATGTATTATATGTGCATCTGACCACAGAAACGAATTATCACCTTCAAATATTTAGTATGATAATTGATTTGTCATGGGTTGAAGATTGGACTTTGTTCAAATGACATTACTCCTAGCATATGCAAATTAATCTGAGAATGTTAAAATTGGGCAAAAATCAAAACCAGGAAGTACTGATGCAATTGCTAAAATATTTCTTACATATATCCAGGCTTATTGAATTTGCCGTAAAACTTGCAAATATAAATTTACTTGGTTTTTTTTTTTGTCAAAACCAAAAACAAATCAAAATAGTCTTCTGTGAAATCCCCCCTTCTATCCCAGTTATTAAATTTGGTTTGTTGGTTCCTGTATAAAATTTCAGATTTGTTCAAATATTATGAAATTTTCTTATATAATTACTTCTCTGATAGTTTTCAAAAACATAACTTTGATTCCTAGAGATGACCTGAGACAACTTTTGCAAGGTAGGTATATGTTACCACAATGAACACAACTAATGGTTCCAGTCCTGAATAAAGAGGACGCTATGTGTTCTCCAGACTCTGTACTCCCCAAAGACCTATGGAGGTATAAACAAACCAATGTACACAAATGCAGAAGGAAATACAGTAATTCTGTGTTTGCACACATGGGTTGGTTTGTACTCTATGTGGTCAATCCGAATTCCGGGTTTGACCTATTGTAGTACCCTACCACACAGGATAGGTATAGGGTACCACAATGTATAAAATGAATGGTGGTACCCTATACCTTAAAGGTATAAGGTACGACAATGGAATGAATGGTAGGACCCTATAGCCTCATAGGTAGGTGTAGGGTACCATGGTGTATAGGATGGTAATGAATGTTGGTATGTACCTATCCCATACTTGTAGGTATTGGGTACCAAAATGTATGAGTGGTGTTACTCTATAGACCTCACAGATTGTTAGAGGGTCTCCACATTATTTATCAACTATAGTATCCTATATATGACAGGTAGGTATTAGGTATTACAATGTACTCAGTGAATGGTTATGATGTTGGAACCCTATATCTTACAAGTGGGTATAGGGTACCACAATGTATAGAATAATACAGCAGGTGGACAATTATCATGTAAAATTAATTGAGAACTGTACTGCTCATATCTCTCTGGCCAGCCTTGTAGCCATTCTTCACTGTTGCCCAAAACATCCTCAAGTAGAAAGGCGAATCCTATTTTAGACCATTTAAATGATACTTTCTCTAACAAAAAGCTTTTTAAACATTTTTCAGAATTGAATGGTCACGAAAACTCTATCAAGAAGAGTAATCCAAGTGGGTGTTTTTGAAAATAAAAAATAAAAAACTGGTTCGTGTTTTTAGTGAAACGGAAAAATACGCATTCATAGAAGCTGGAATCCGTAGCGTGATATTCAGCGTGCCTGGGTTACTCCTGACTACCGCACAACTACGCTTCATTGCCCCTCTCTATGCGGAAAGCGAAACTCTATGTTGAGTTTGATTCAAACTGAAAAGACTCCGATAAAACGTCCAAAGAAATTGTTTACTACAATGTCCCTTCAGTCTATGTACATCGAAAACAAAATAAAAAACGGTGAAGGTCCAGAAAACGTTGATAATGATGATATCTTACTTCTGCAGCGTTCATGATTAACCTTGAACCTCTGCATACATCTGCATAATGTAATCATTTTTCCATTGTGGTTTTCAAATTATAGCGACACTCCGTAGTGTAAGTGGAGATGTGTGGTGTTTTCAAGATCTCACGACTAAGTATATGGTTTTTACATTCTATGCCTTGCTTAAGGCTTATGCGCGCCATTAACGGACATAAAAATATTAAAATATTTGTTCTGGTATCAACATTTTGGTTTACTCAAGTTTCATGACAAATATTTCTTACGGTCGAGGAAGCAAAAGAAAATTCAGATAAGAGGTGAGATTTAGAGTATTTTTAGAAATATACATGACTGTAGACACACATACACGGACAACGGCCCTGAATTGAAGCAAGCCGACATAAATGTCTTAAAACGATCATGCTACCATACTGTCGGATATTTCTATGTTAAAAAGCTTGTTATTAATGAAGTAAACACTACGTTTAGGATTAGGATTAATCCAGTCGATCCATTATCCACAACACTACGGGACGAATAGATCTGTCTGCACTATATCAGCGAATAGCACCAGTCACTTCTCTTATCCACACTGCTGTTGAATGTATTATCCATTCATTTCAATCTTTAACTCATCAGTCTACATCAACTGTCAGACAAAAATTAAACCATATAAAATGACAATTCTGTAACAAGCAAGAGAGTGGAAAAGTTGTTTCAGAATTGTACTACAAGGAACAAATATACTATAAGACGTACATCAGGAAGGATAATCAATAATTTCAATGATATATGAATGAACACAAAAATGAACACAATGAAACAACAGAAATCGCAAAACAGAAGTGGAAAATAAATAATAGCTAGAATCGAATACAAGGTATTTATTATCAAACAAATTGAAATAGATCCAAATATGCTACTTCTAACATCCCTTTAATGCTAACACGTCACCTCACTTTTTCCGTAGGAGTATAAAACGGTTTTTATCACGTATCGTTCACATTTTAATCTCTGAATAAACAAGAATGTCTACATGTCGGAAAACTCAGACTCAGGTAATAGTTTCTGTGCAGACTATCTTCGTGGGTAACCAAAGCACTCCACTTGACAGTGAACTGATCTCTACGAAGTTTCCACCAACACTGGAAAGTATATTTGGAACTAAAATTTATTTCTCACGAATCTTTCACACCTGAAGCTCAAATTAAGCAAGTGTTGGTCAGGTTACGAAACTCAAACTCATACTGCAGCTTCAAGGCGTCTCGACAGATCATCCGACAAAATGTTGCCACACACATTCAACATTACACAACATCAAAGATTCAACCCGAAATGAACACTTCCGAGAATTCCTACTAACACAATAATAGTTTTAGTATGCGGAGCAGTCTGTGAAATAACGCAGTTGGGAAACATGCAAGTCGCAGTTTCGACACTGGCGGGTTGCAGTTTGGCATGGCAACGCCATGATCTCGTTCGCAGATTGGAAACCTCTCCTTTCTGCAAGTGCAGCTCATTTTCAAGTGGCATGTCCCGATCGCTCCCTTATGTGTTTCCGCTTTCTGGACAATACAATGAAATTTCGGTGACCACAAAAATGACAACCTCAGTGTTCCATAATTGAGATTGGCCAGAAACTATGAAAGTTGCTTTGCAATTTATACCTTCACATATGATTTATTGTATAATATTTCTATCACGAACCTTCAGATTATTTTCTGAGCGTGTTGATTTTGAAATTATATTCAACGTTACCTATTGAAAGTGACGGAAAACGTGCAGAGGTTGAAAATGTCAATTATTCCAAAAATTTTGGTCATTCGATAAAACACAAAGATCACTTTTAAACGGATTGACAACCGAAAAATTGAGAAAATGACAACCGACAAGCTTAATGTCGAATTACTGTCGAGTACTGTGTGTGTTTTATCGGTCGTGGACGCTCCAAGTTGAGCACTTTAACCTGAATCGTAAAATAATTACGTGAAAGGTAAGTGATCAAACCGTTTTATACTCCTACGGATGTGTAAAATGAGGTGAGGAGTTAGCCTCAGAAAATGTTGTCCCTCTCAAGGGAACAGAGGCGAGTACTCTGCCGTGTGTGGGCGTTTATGGGCACTCCAACAAAATAAAGTCCACCGAAGCGGACAAAAAGTTCCCAAATTGCAGAATTCTCCTGTTTTTCACACTCGAAATTCAAATTAATTAACTTTTGCAGATTTAGCTTATATTCAAGCATGTAATTGACCTTTTTTCGACATACAGACACCTATAGCGGGTCAAGGCTTGGATAAAAGGCCTCCACAGGCAGGTAAGCTTTAATCCAGTCGAAACACTGAGAGTGTTGCATTCTTTCTAGAAGACATTTATCCAAGAAACTATCGGGTATCTTCACTAAACCAATCGGGATCAAAAACAGTAAAGAATTACATTGCCTAAACTCTTTTACTCAAGTGTGCTTGTAAGGTCAATGACCCTGAGTGACCCCATGTCAATCTAATAAAGTGCAGTATTGTTCTGTTACTTTGTTTTTGTTCCCTTTCTGAACTTTTTCCAGTATGGGTGAATCCTTTGTAGGCTACAGATGAGTGAGTACACTGTCATGCAGAGTGCTTTGATTACCCACGAAGATAGTTCGTAAAAAAGTAGTACCCGAGTATGATTTGTCCTACATTCACCCATGCTTAAAAACTTTAGATTAAGATGTGAAAGAAACGTGATGAAAAACGTTTTTTTTTACTCCTAGGCAGGTGAAAATTCAGGTGAGGAGATTGCTTCAGGAATGCATGCTGTCCTCTCATGGAAGTAGAGTCGAGTACTCGGCCATGTGGGGGCGTTTTGAGGCAACCCCAACCAAAAACAAGGTCCGCCGGAGCGGTCAAGTTTCCACAATCTTTCGAATTCCCCCCCCCCCCCTCCTGAAATTCAAAACAATAAACTCGCTTTGAAGTTAAAGCTGTCAGTCAAGCATGTAATTGACCTTCACTCCACATACTGCCACTCAACAGGTCGATTATTGAGTAAAAAGCCCCCAGAGAGAGGCAGGTAAACCTTTAAGTTAGTACGCGTCTCAATGAAGACTTAATAACTTTGCTCAAGCTTTTGTCGAGCAATATTTCAACTATACTCTTTCAAAATCAAGAATAAAATTTGGAGGCCACCGTGGAAATTATTGTACTAGAGAAATTACAAATTACCCATGATTTACCGATATTTCAATGTAAACTGCGAGCTCCAGAGGTAGTTGAAGGTAGTATGCGCCTTAATGAAAGACTTAAACTTTTGCTCAAACTTTCCCCAAGAAATATTTCAACCATTCGCTTTGAAAGTCAAGAATAAAAACTCGGACTTACCGTGCAAATTTTGGTACAAGAATAACAAATTACCCAAGATAGTCTCAACAGACGCACGATATAATGAACGCGTAGCAATATCCTGCTACGACATTAAGCTTGATTATGATTTGACCACTGGCAATTAGGCATCGCACACTACAGGAAATATGCAATAAACCATCTCTATTATCCCACAAAATGCTGACTTTCATAGCACTCAAGTTGTGTATGGATACAAAATGCTGACTTTCATAGCACTTAGTTGTGTATGGATAAATGACATACTCTGAGAGCACAGACCCGATTTAAGTGGTTGTAAATTGTCTAACTTCACAAAGCTAAAATTATTAGTTTGCCGACATCAAACCTGTTTTCTTTGGCCGAAAAGCTACCATCTACCATCTGCATTGCCATTGTCCAACAAAAATAAATATTATCGTGTATTGAATTCACGGTATATTCAGAGAGTGTAGGCGGAAGCAGGCCGTTTTACGTCATAGAGTTCAACCAGGTAACCGTACGTTACTATTTCGACCCCAATTTTAATAATCCAACACCTGGAAATCGTGCCAACATCATCCCTTATATCCACGCGCGTGTGAATGGAGAACTTCAGGGGCGACTGTCGCCAACGAGAGTAGCACCGTTATAGTAAAATGCAGTGAATAAGTAATTAGCAGCTTAGCATTGGAAAGATTTAATACCCTAAATTAAACGAAAAATGGCAAGCGATAATGTCGAACGTCTTGTCTAAATGGAGTAACTCATGTATGCGTTTTAGCTGTGGTGATGATCCAATTTGAGCATTATAAAGCAAACCTCAAGACAGCGTCTAGGTGCGGCAAAACCCAAAGTTATGAAGAGCGAGCAGAGATAAATTGCAGTGGTCACGTGACCTCGGGCTTTCCATTCACTTACTACCACTACACAATGTATCGGAAAATTACCAAGATGCAAATCACATGTAATCAAACTTAACAGAAGAAAATACATCGTTTTTTCAAGACTGTCTCCTGTCATTCTGCGGATTTACCTGATTGTCACACCGGGTCACTTGTAACGTACTGGAATCACACCACAGAATTATACAATCAGTACAAGTCGTGGTAACGTAAATGTGACGGATACATTTGAACAGATGCCAAAGGGTGTATAGGTTAATTCAGGAACAATCCCGCACAAGAATTTGGATTCCGATAATAGAAGTACAGACATTTACACTGCCCTGTACCCTGTTCTGTATTGGCCGTAGTTTGCTGTAGGATAGTCCGTATTACCCCGTTCAGATCAACAAGGTTTCCCCATGCTTCAAATCTTCGAACTAGTTCATCATCCAATTTAAAATTCTCTGATAATTGCTTCGTAAGTTCTACAACCAGAAATACTGAATGTCTGACTCTGAGTTTACCGATATTTAAAATTCAAAATTGCCGCCAACTCTGTGCTATCTCTATGGATTGGCATTTTTGATTGGATTAAGGTAGTATGCTCAGACTTTCCTTAAGGAATAGTTCAATCATTCTCTTTGAAAATCAAGAATAAAAATCGGGGGTCACCGCGCTTTGTAGGAACATTCTACCTTAAGGTAGAATAAGCCTCGGGGACAGATATCCGGACTCTCACAGTTTTTCAATTCTTTTCTGATCTACCACTAAGTGGTTGTGGGGGTTGAATTTTAAGTTCTTGGTGTAAGAAAACTTTTTTACCGACTTAGTTTTTCGAAAATCGAATATATTTTTATCCTTATAGTAAATAGACTGTTGATGATTGTCTTTTTTATTGATTTACTATTCAAATATTTTCCAAAACTAATTTTGATAAATCCTTTGATTGAGGCGCATACTACCTTAAAGTTTACCTACCTCTGGAGCTGTAGTTTGAATAGCAAATAACGGCAAATCTTGTTCAATTTATAATTTCTTTTGCTCAAAAATATGCACGGTGACCCCCAATTTTTATTCTTGATTTTGATAGAGCAAGTTAGAAATATTGTTAATGAAAGGTTTGAGCAAAATTTAAGCCTTTGATTGAGGCGCATACTACCTTAAACTTTAGCTGCATCTTGGGCTATAATTTTAATTGAAATGTCGGCAAATCTTGTGCAATTTATAACTTCTAGCACAAAAATTTGCAGGTGAGCCCCAATTTTTATTGTTATTTTGAAAGAGCATGCTTGAAATATCATTGACAAAAAGTTTGACCAAAAGCTTAAGCCTTTGATTGGGGTACATACTACCTGAAAGTTTAACTGCATCTTGGGCTACACTTTGAATTGCAAATAACGGCAAATCTTGTTCAATTTATAATTTCTTTTGCTCAAAAATATGCACGGTGACCCCCAATTTTTATTCTTGATTTTGATAGAGCAAGTTAGAAATATTGTTAATGAAAGGTTTGAGCAAAATTTAAGCCTTTGATTGAGGCGCATACTACCTTAAACTTTAGCTGCATCTGGAGCTGCAGTTTTAATAGCAAATAACAGCGAATCTTATGCACTTTGTAATTTCTCTAGCATTACAATTTTAACGCTGACCCCCAATTTTTATTCTTGATTTTGAAAGAGCATGGTTGAAATATTATTGATAAAAACTTTGAGCAAAGTATACCTGCGTCTCGGCAAATCTTGTGTAATTTATAAATTCTCTAGCACAAAAATTTGCGGTGAGCCCCACTTTTAATCATCGATTTTGATAGATCATGTTGGAAACATTGTTGATGAAACGTTTGAGCAAAAATTAAAGCCTTTATCGGACTGAGGCGCATACTAACTTAAAGTTTACCTACATCTGGAGCCTAGCTTTGAATTGAAAATATCGGCAAATCTTGTGCAATTTATAATTTCTCTAGCGCAAAAATTTGCACCGTGACATCCAATTTTTTTCTTGATTTTGCAAAAAGTAGAGTAACCTTGAAATATTGCTCGAGAAAAGCTAGAGCGAAAGACTAAGCCTTTCATTGAGGCGCATACAGCTTTTAAATTTTTCTGCCTGTGGATCTGGATTTTGAATTGAAAATGACGGTAGAGCGTGGGTAATTTGTGATTTCTACATTAAAAAAAAGGACAGTGTGCTCACATTCGGTTTGAATTGGTAAATTCAAGAAATATTTAAACCAGAAAAACAAGAACCACAAAAGCAAATAAGGTCTGAAACTTAGGTACTGGAGGTCATCTTTAGGAACATGCATATCAACTTCTATAGCAATGGGACAAGCAGATCCTACATACATAAGCAAATGTCAACAAAAAAATTAGCCAGAGAAGCTTGACAAAAAGAAAAGGTAGGGAGAGTGCCGAAAAAATAAAGAGTGGGAAAAAATGTACAAGGGATCTGGTAAAAAGTAACGCTACCTCATCAATCTTCTATCCCCTATCCCCTCCTGAATATCAAATGTTCCACCCCTTGGTTGACAATGTTTACATAAGACCAGCTGGTAGGAAATGTATTTACAACTTTAGGGATGTTTAATTACTGCTATGAGTGCTATCATTCGAATGTAAACAGCACTTAAATCAGTTACAGATAGTGAAATTCCTTCCACTGTGGGGGGGGGGGGGGGATTACTACATCTGGAATTATCCTGGATCCAAATTTCTCATCAGTTCTTGTGTGTCTTACATGCAAAAGTTGCAAAAATTGGTTCGCAATGAAAAATTTACCTCAGCTTTGTTTTCTGGATCAAATTTTACTACAAATTGATATTAAATATGACAAAATTATGTTCACAGCCTTCAAAACTCTCTCACAACATATCCTGGGTTGGTGTAGGTCATTTAAGGTCACAAAACAAAATTACCTAAAATATAAAAATTTGGGGTTTCCCAACACTTTGAGCGGAAAATTTATCTAATAACATCCCTCGGGACTTTTGTACCAAATTACAAAGCTATCAGACAAGTAATTTTAAGAACAAGTTTTCTTGACGAAAAATGACAAAATAGTCTTCAAAATACAAATTTGTATATTTCAGGACAATTTCCACATATCTAACTATTGTCATCTCTGGACATCTGTACACCAAATATAAAAGCTGTCTATCCAGGGGCTTTAAAAAGAATATATTTTTAAAGATTTTTTGACCAAAATTGACAAAAATTGCCCCAAAACAGTAATATTTCCAATTTTGTCGTAATTTCAACAATTAGAAGGGTAACACCCTTGCAAACATCCAATCCAAATTTGAGAGCAATTGGGCTAGCGGTTTCAGAGAAGTAAATTTTACTTAAATTGAGAAAAATAACCAAAAAATTCAGCAAAAACACAAAATTCAAGATATCTTCACGATATTCATTAAACTGATTTTGATCAACCTTAGGAACCTGTATACCAAATATCAAAGCTATCAGATTAGTAATTTTTCAATAAAAAAAATTTTGACCAAAAATTTGGAAAATTGCCCAAAAATCACAAATATGAAAATTTCAATTCAATTTGTATACACTTGACTGAGGTCATCCTGAGGAACATGTATACCAACTTTCAAAGCAATCAGATGAGTGGTTTCAGAGAAAAACATTTTTTGACTAAAAACTGAAAAATTACCTTAAAAATAGAAACATGCAAATTTCATCCCAAATTTTAAACACCTACTTTAGAATGCCTGAAGGAACCTGCACACCAAGTTTCAACCCAATCTGACCAACGGTTACAGAGTTTTAGCAATTTGCAGGGTTTTTCCTTTTTCCCCTCATTTGCATATTTTTGGCACTGACATGTTCATTTGAACAAATTCACATCTCCACCCCTAGGTGCACCTGTACACCAAATACTAAGACAGTAGGTGCTGCGGTTTAGCTGTTTTTGACGTGGACGGACAAACATACTTATATACATAAGTACATACATACATACATACATACATACATACATACATACATACAGACATGCAAATGGCATGCAAATGAACTGATTCAGCTTATACGATTACCTCACATTGGTATACCAAATGTGAGCTAAAAAATGCACGGTGTGACTCCGGTACGTTCAAGTTAAAAGTGATTCGGTGAGACAGCGAGATAAGTCCGCAAGATATGAGTTAGAAAGGCACTAAATGACAGGAGATTGTCTTGATTCGATTGAAGGGCATACTACCTAAAAGTTTACCTGCATCTGGAGCTACGCTTTGAATTGAAAATGTCGGCAAATCTTTGGCATTTTGTAACTTCCCTAGCACTAAAATTTGCAAGATGACCCCTAATTTTTATTCTTAAATTTGAAAGAGCATTGTTGACATATCATTGACAAAAAGTTTGAGCAAAAGCTTAAGCCTTTGATTGAGACGCATACTACCTTAAAGTTTCCCTGCCTTTGGAGGTGCACTTTGAATTGAAAATATCTGTAAATCTTGGGCAATGTGTAATTTCTACAGTAAAATAAATAGCACGGTGACCCCAGACATTCATTCTTGATTTTGATATAGCATGTTAGAAATATTGTTGATGAAACGTTTAAGCAAAAATTTAAGCCTTTGATTGAGGCGCATACAACCTAAAAGTTTACCTGCCTATGGCGTTGCACTTTGAAATTAAAATAACGGTAAAACGTGGGTAACTTGTAATTTCTAAAGTAAAAGATATTGCACTGTGACCCCTAATTTTTCTTCATGATTTGAAAGAGTATGGTTGAAATATTGCTTGCGAAAAGCTTAAGCAAAAGTTTTAATCTTTCTTTGAGACGCATACTACCTTAAAGATTATCTGCCTGTGGAGGCATTCTACCCAATAATTGACCTGCTGGGCTGCTGTATGCTGAGAAAAGGTAAATTACATGCTTAATTTTCAAATTGAACTTCAAAGGAGTTTAGTTCAGGGTTTTTGAACTTAGGGAGAAATTATCGGAGACTTTGAAATTGGATGATGGCCTAGTTTGAAGAGTTGAACGTATGCGAAACTTAGTTTGTCTAGGGACGGACCATTAGATCTTGGGAGGGGGGTGGTCAAAAACAGAAAAAAAAATTTTCAGAGCAGAAAGTTAGGGAAAAAAAATCTTCAAACTAGTTTGCAAAATAAAAAAAAATAAATAAGAAGACAAAGGCGTAAAAAAAAATCTGCAAAAGTCTTTAAAATTTTGAATTTTTTTTAGATTTTACCGACAGAAAGCAACTTTCTGTATTTTTTAGTACATCCTCCAGGCACATTTTTAATTTTAATTTATACATTTAGAGTGACTGTATCCCTTATACTGGAAGTTGTGATTATCTTATCTTTTCAGGACTTTTGTATTCTGATCACTTGAAAATTATGAAATTATAGAGCCTGTTTTCTACTTGTATCCTGCGTACAAACCAAGCAGGTACACTAGGTAAAACATTGAAACTATGGTATGGTTGTACAAGACAGAAAGTTGTATTTGCCTTTTAAGATCAAGGTAAACAGATGCAGGCCACATCAGTTTCATTTTTTTCACAGCATTTTATTGCAATGATGAATGCAAGAATGGGTGAACAAGTAGAAACACGTCAATAATGATAAAACAACATATCAAGTCATTATGTATTATTTTGCTTTTAAAAAGGCATTTTCTCAAAAAACAGCCTAAAAAAACAACAGCAACACATGTTTTAACATTCAACAATACACTACGTAGAATGCCATCTATCCAACAAATCCCAACACAAAACACACAAAAGGGTTGAACTTTGAAAGTTTCTCGATAGCAAATACTGAATAAATCTGCATGAATAATCGTTTTTGTGTAGCAAATTTCAAAGAAATTGGACAAGCCCTTTCAGAGAATACAGATTTTTTGACCATGAATGGCATAAATTGCCCTAAAAAGACAAATGTTGAAATTTCAACACATCTATACACACCCAATCAATTTGACATGCTGCTACAGAGAAATAGATGTTTTGATCAAAAAAGGGCAACAATTGCTCTAAAAACACAAATATGCAAATTTAACTATATTATTTAGCTTATTTTAGCTTCTCAGCTTGTCAAAATCAATTGTAAATCATGAGATATGCATGATGTTTGGTGGGGTGAATGTAGGCATTTCACCACGCAGTAGAAAGGGAAGCCAGGAAACCAAAATAGTCAATTTTCAAAACTATAGGAAGCTACTGAGGAGCAAGAAGACCATGTTTCAGAGGAAGATGTGTAATCCGAAAAAGATGCTCCCAAAGTGCCACCAAATAACACCATTTTTATCTCTATTTTTCAAAAGCTCCAACGGCAGGAGGGGGACACCCCCTCCTGACCTCCCCCCGCAAAAATACTCCCCAAGTGTAACACCATTTTAATCTCTATTTTTCAAAACCTCCAACAGCAGGAGGGAGACACCCCCTCCTGACCACCCCTGCAAAAATACTCCCAAGTGCCACCAAATAACACCATTTTAATCTCTATTTTTCAAAAGCTCCAACAGCAGGAGGGAGACACCCCCTCCTGACCTCCCCCCGCAAAAATACTTCCCAAGTGCCACCAAATAACACCATTTTAATCTCTATTTTTCAAAAGCTCCAACAGCAGCAGGGGGACACCTCTCTCCTGACCTCTTCCCAGTGACCGCTTGCGTGGCCGCTTGTGGTGCTTGGCACCACATCTTTGCCCTCTTTATCTTCAGACAGCGACGAACTAAAAAAAAATTATAAATGTGAAAATTTACTCCGAAAAAAAAATTTGCACAGCTAATCTCAATGGGAAAAAAAATTTCAGAAATTTACAATAGTAAAAAAAATTTCACAATTTCATTGTGACCACCCTCCTCCCAAGGTCTAATGGTCCATCCCTTATCTGAACCAAGTAATACGGATTCTACTACAGCAAACTTAGCGGCCACACAGTACAGCCTGCGCCACAGCATAGATTTCTCCACTTGTATTATCGGACACCAAGGTCTTGTAGGGGATTGTTCCTTAATTAATCTATACACCCTTGGGCATCTGCTCAAATCGATCGGTCGCACGTATGTCACTACGACTTGAACTGATTGCACAATTTTGTAGTGTGACTCCGGTACGTTCAAGTTAAAAGTGACCCAGTGTGACAGCAAGGTAAATCCGCAAGATATGAGTTAGAGAGGCACTGAATGACAGGAGATAGTCTTGAAAAAAAAAATATGTATTTTCTGCCGTTAAGATTGATTTTGATGTAATTTGCACCTTCGCAATTTTGCGATGAATTGAGGAGCGGTAAGTTGATGGAAAGCCCATAATTGACCACTGTAATTTATCCCTGCTCTTCATAACTTAGTTTAGGGTTTTGCCGCACCAAGATGCTGTCTTACGCTTTGGCTTATAATGCTCAAATTGGAGCATTCACCACCGCTAAAACACGCACATGAATTGTTTCATTTAGAAAAGACGTTGGATATTATCGCTTGTCATTTTGTGTCAATTTTAGGGTATTAAATCCTTCCAAAGCTATGCTGCTAATTACTTATTCACTGCCATTTTACTATAACGGTGCTACTATCACGGTCGACAGTCGCAGCTGAAGTTCCCATTAACACTCGCCTGGATTTAGCGGATGAATATTGGCACTTTTTGCAGGTGTTCGATTACTAAAATTGGGGTCGATATAGCAACGGTTAGCTGGTTGAATTCTATGACGTAACACGGTCTGCTGCCGTCAAATACAAAGCTCTGAGTAAACCATGAATGCAATACAAATATAACGGTATAAAAATCAGTATTTTTGTTGGACAACGCGGACGGTAGATGGTAGCTTTTCTGCATCACAATACACAACAGGTTAATTTCGGCAAGCTAATAATTTCAGCTGTGTGAAGCCTTTGATTGAGGCGCATACTACCTTAAAGAGGCACTCCCATTTGGTAACATTTTTAAAACACAACGGTCGATATTTGACGTGGCGACTGCGCGCGGATCGCGAGATATCGATAAAAACATGTCATTTCCCGCGCGTATTTTTCACATCCCGAAGTTTTACGATCGTTTCTGATTATGACGCGAAATCCCCCGAAGGTTTGTTGTTGTGTTTGACGATATTCTTGGGAGTCCATAAAACAGGCACATGAATTGCTTCATTTAGAAAAGACGTTGAATATTATCGCTTGTCATTTTGTGTCAATTTCAGGGAATAAAACCTTCTAAAGCTATGCTGCTAATTACTTATTCACTCGGTAGATGGTAGCTTTTCTGCATCACAATGCACAACAGGTTTAATTTCGGCAAGCTAATAATTTCAGCTGTGTGAAGCCTTTGATTGAGGCGCCATACTACCTTAAAGAGGCACTCCCATTTGGTAACATTTTTAAAACACATTTTTTTAATGCCAACGGTCGATATTTGACGTGGCGACTGCGCGCGGATCGCGAGATATCGATAAAAATATGTCATTTCCCGCGCGTATTTTTCACATCCCGAAGTTTTACGATCGTTTCTGATTATGACGCGAAATCCCCGAAGGTTTGTTGTTGTGCTGATTGACGATATTCTTGGGAGTCCATAATAAGTTCGAACGACGCAATTTTACCTCCCACTGCGAAGACTTTATATACAGCATTATGCCTTTACCACAGGTCAGTTTTTGAAAACTTCTTCTTAGCTTTTGTCGTTTTCATTATTCTTAATCAGTTGTATTATATTTTTAACCAATACCACATAAACATCAGTTTTTACGTGTCAAATATAAGCCGCCTCTGATGACTACATTTTGTCGTCTGCCACACAGAACGTGTGGTTCGCCGCGCGCGTGTATACATGCGTCTATGCATACCACGCGGTGGCCGCTATGTATCAACCGCACGTAACTGGGCTAGTCACCTATGCGAATTCTGGTGGAATCAGCAAAAATTGTTTTTCGTTTTTTCACCAAGTCAGTAAGGCTCAGCTTTCTCCCATGGGGCATGACCGATCACCGACGCAAGTGGTACTGTGGCGTACAGCAGCGTCAGTGTAGACTCGTACTCCATAGCTTAGTTGACAATGGCCCCAGTGCC